>NC_090829.1:113968434-114271464 GCF_028021215.1 Eschrichtius robustus | reverse complement strand
GGTATAGAATTAAACTCAAAAATGGCTTTTTCAATTCCAAATAATAGCAAATAATTTACCACCATACCATTTTACATATCATGCAAAAGTTTATATCTAACTCAAAGTTTGAGTGAAGAGAGGAAAAAATAATTTTTTTCTCTTTAATCATCTTTGAAGCATCATTTTCTAAGCTGAAGTGAAAACCTAGAAGGACTCATTAAAAATTCAAGTAAACATTAATAGATCTTATAATTATTCTAATTAGGTTAATTTAATTATCTATTTTTGTGGAAATAAGATGATATCTCTCTGAGATTCAGACACTGGTTAGAAAATGTTCTTAGGTTTGTACACTAATACTGTTCAAATATAGAGAATTTTATACATGAATTTCAGCTCTATTATGTTAAAAACATCTTGTTTATAAAATGGAAGCTGTAAAATATTTACAAATATTCTGGGGCACTCAATAGCACGGGAAGTAGTTCTTACATGGAGAGTTGGAGTTTACACTGAATGTATTGTACCTTGCCTTCTTATCTATTTCTCTTTGGATCTCTTTTTTCCTGTAATAATCATCACCTTATTTTCCAGTTGTTATTATTGCTTTTCACCTCTGTTTTCCCAGGCAAAACCACAGAAATACTGCCCATGTGATATAAATTCAAATAACACAATTTCTATAATCAAATATGTGAACCTGGCCAATTTATTAACTCCCTGAAGTCTCAGTGTTTTCATGTATAAAATGATAAAGTGAAATTATCTTATATGATTAGTATAAGACTAGTATAATAATTACTATTAATTCATGTATATACTAACACATTTTTGGTCAGAGAGTAGACTCTCCATAAAGAGTAAACATTATCCTTCTTCACTGGGTTGAAAATTCAAGACCGTTTTCCCCCTTTGGGAAAAGGGTATTGTATATTATAGTACATATGAAATAAAATGTTGCAGAAATCTAATATAACATGAAATGCCTTTCATATAAATTTAGGGTCAGGCATAATTTACTATGGGTCTTAATTTTCTCCTTTCTATTGCTTTTGTCTCTTAAATTGATAGCATCTGTGGATTGTAAAAGACCTTAAAAAAAAAGAAAAAGACCATAAGGACCTTTTCCCATTTGTTTACTACCAACAAAATTTCCAGATTTTCTAAAAATTTGTTGAGCACTAAGATTTATGTTTCTAAACACAATATGATTATATTCCATATTTGAATGGAATTACTATAATATGTATTACAAAAATACTGCAAATGTCTGGTGAGTAATTTAAAATATTTAAGCTAAATCATTTATTTTGTTTAAAAAAATGAGAAGTGTTTTTAGATCAGATAGGATTTTCTAAGGTTTGGAAGCTGGTGCTGTTAGCTTGATTTTCCTTCTGGTAGCCAGTATGTCACAATTATTATCTATCAACAGACCATTATAGGAATTAGTGACGAAACCATTCAGAGGTATATTTTACAAATGATCTAAACTGAGCTTAAGTTCTCGTGTGGGTACTGAAAGAAAGAGGGACAAAGAAATTTGGAAGCAAAATTGTCTGTTTCATACGTGTCTTCTGACCTTCCTGCTCAATTTTGTTCAATAGCTAAGCTTCCTTAAACTTTAAATCCAATTCCCTTGGAGAGCACATGCTTAGAAAGCTGGAAGCAAGGGACACAAAAGGAACAGTGAATATCAGAGGATCAGAGAACATTTACCAGAACCATGGAAAAATGTATTTCTGAAACATCTGAATTGCATCTGAAAAATCTAGGTTTTCCTCCTCTTTTTTTTAAACATTTCGTTTAACCCTGCAGTCACTGTTGATTAACAATATCTATCTTATTCCATTAAAAGCCAGAAGGAAACTGTCCAGCTGTATTCTCAGTCTCTCCATATGCAAATATAAAGAATCTGATCTATCTCCTGATACTTGAGACCCAAAGGCAGCAATAGGATTATTCTGGGACCAATTCCCTCTCCTGAAAGACTTCAATGAGTCCGAATATGCATTAACATCAGCAGGCCAAACAACTGATGGCATGGGACTCATCCTTATTTATCTTCCCAGGATTGGACAGACACCCTATTGACTCGTAGGTCATTACACAACATGTTAACAATCCAGTACCATCCAGTTCAAAAGGAAATTTGAAATTAGTGATGGATCTTCCTGCAGGTCTATGCCGAGGGCACAAGATGGGTAGTCAAGCGTTACTCTATCTTGAAATTACTACATTCTCCCTTCACTTAATGTCAGTCGGACTTACACAGAAGACTCTAAAAGATGGAAAATACAGAGCTTTTTAACCAAAAGAAAGTTTTAAAAATACTAAAATATGTCTTACGTTCAGTCAAGTGGAATCTTAACTATTTTCTGAGAGGAATGCTGAGAAGTTTATAGGAGTGAAACAGAGCCCTACTTTCTTCAGCCATTCTCATGCTTTCGAAGTTCGTGGAACTTGATTTTAAACTGGCAGTTAATCTAAGTCCAGGCCTTGACATGCCCGGAGGCGCTCAGCTGCAAAGTCAGCCTCATGCAGGGTAACAGCACTTTGCTTTATTTGGTTTTGAAAATTAAACCAAAAGGCGACTATTCTGTGGGCTATTTGATAGGGAATTAAGTTCTCAAATGACATTGAAATCATCCTGTAATCTGGAGGTGACTTTGAAATAAAGAGCTCACTTTAAAAAGCTCACAGCACAATTTATGCATCCACATCTGTGCTGTACCCTATAACCCTGGAGGGTCCCACATTTATTCCAACAATGTATTCATTGATCCAAATATTTGTGTAACTTCTCTTTTGGAATTGTCCTCAGACCCCATTGCATTTCTATGCCTATTATTATTTCATTTAACTAATTCATTCAGCAATGATTTCTTGAACCTCACTATAATTCAGGTACAGCTCTAGCTGCTGGTGATAGAGCAGTGAACGAAAGAGATGGATGAAAACCTGCCCTCCAGGACTTTGCATCTTAGTGTGAGAAGAGAGGCAAAAATAAGCGAGTAGATCAAGGACCTGCCAGAGGACAGAAACTGCTAAGGAGAAAATGAAGCTAGGAAGGAGGATATGAAAGGCTTGGATGAGAAGAAGAGCTTTCTGAAAAAGCTCCCACTGTAAGGGTGTCATTTGAGCAAAGACCTAAAGATGGTGAGGAAGGGAACCAGGTCTGTATCTTAGGAAGGAACATTCCAGGCAGAAAGAACAGCACGTGCCAAATTGCCTTTTATGGCATTTTTTTGAGGTAAATTTGAATGTGGAAATAGAAACAAAGTTTAGAAATTTGGGGGTGGTAATAAAAAAAAAAATCCTTGCAGTCAAATCATTATGCTGTACACCTTAAACTTGTACAGTGCTGTATGTCAATTACATCTCTATAAAACTGGAAAAATGTTTCTCCAACTATGCACATATAACCATACATGTATACACACAGAGACACATATAACATACAACAGAGTTTTTTTATAAGGAAGTTGCCAATTGCCGGGCTTGAGTTTTTCTTTATTGCCTAGAAGTTCTCCTTCACACCAGTCCTATGATTCTCCCCACTTTCATATTTTGTTGCATGTTTAGAACCAATACTCCTGACTTAGCCATTCCAATTTACTGTCAACTTCCTGGACTTTCCTCTCCACCTCCTCACCTTAACTGAAACTTGGCTCACCTCTGGAGACACCACTAAGCCAGCAGCGTTCTCAAGAGCTTTGTATTTATTTTCTAATACTTTACATATGTCATGGGCTGGTTCTTCCACATTCTCCTTTACCATCTCCAAAACCATTACTTCCCTGACCTCTTGTTAAAACCAAACCAAAACAAAACAAATCAAAAACTTTCCTCCTGTTTTTTATAGATCATGGTCTCCTTCTCTTTCTGGCTGCCATCTCCAGCCTCTCTGTTGCCTCCCTTTATATAAATATAATTAGAATCTCTGGCAATGGCTCCCAGACCTCCTTGAATCACCGATGACCCTCCGCCATTCAGGCTGCTTTCATCATCCATGCACCCCGATCTCTCAGACCCTTGATCTCCCCATTGAGGGATCATTTCTCCTGTCCTGTCTCTCAGCCACAATCTCTCACTGTCACATGAAGGTACTCAGCATCATCTGAGATTGCTGTGCATCCAAAATCACAAGTTCAAGCACAACCACTTCTTAGAGTTTGTAAGATAACCGATATATTAACCTCATCAAAACCTACAGAACACAGCCTCTTTTACCTCATTCAGACCATCATTCCTACCTTTCATTCACTTCTCTTAATATTTAGCATAGATTCCCTGAGCCTTCATTTCAATAATTGTATTAGCACATCCAAATTCGTTGGTCTCTTTATTAAACTTGCCTTGCAAAAACCCAGTTTTACATAAACTACTTACTTTCTCCAGACTGCTCAGGAATAGCCATCTCATGCCGAGAAATGTCCCACGACAGGGCAGGAACTCAAAATAAATGTATGATCTCCAAACTCGAGAGGCCCTGAACACTGGCCATTGGACAGAGAAATCCTATCCCACTCTTCTGAATAACATGCAAGTCTTCTTTGAGCTCCTGGAAATTTCCACTTCCATTTGGGTCCTCACTTTCTATAGATGACCCCAATTCCTACCTCTTAATGAAAAGTGAATTTTTCACAGGGATTCTTTTGACTTTCTTCTTCCAAACAACTCCTCCTACATTTCTACTTCTCTTTGTCTTTTTCCCTCCTGTTACAGCAAAAGGGCTGCTTTTACATCTAAGGCCAATCCGACATCCTCTGCTCTGAATCATGATCCTTCCCCACCTTCTCAAAGAACTTATCCTTTCAATTAACTTTTCATGCTTCTATACATTCAAACATACCTTCTCAGTGTGATTCTTTCCAATGACAGTTACACTTGCTCCAATAGCTAATTTTTTTAAAGAAAAGCAGTCGTCAAACCTCTCTCAACTTTACAAATCCCTCCAGCTACCACCAATCCTGTTTCCTCACAGTCACTATTTAAAACATTTGTCTGTGGATTCATTTTCCTCACTATCATTTTCCCATGACCACTCAGTCCAGTCTGGCTTCTGCACTCGTCACTCCTCAGTGAAAGTTCTGAATAAAGTTACCAGAGCCACAGTGATTCCAAAGTCAAAGGTCGTTTTTCAACGCTTAACTTCTTTGCCCTCTCGGCCACTTTGACGATGGTGAATATTTCTTAATTCCTTCAAGCACTCTTCTTCCAGTCTCTGTGACATCCTCTCTCTGGTTTTGCTATTACTCTGCTGCTGTTTTCCTCCAAGCTCCTTGGCAGTCTAATCACCCTACACCAGACCCCTTAATGTGGGAGTTATTCAAGACTATGTCATGGGTGGACTTTCCTTCCTCTGTTCTCTCTAGGGTCTTCCTAGGCAATTTCTTCCATATTCAACTTTTCTACCATCACCTATAGGCAGGTGACTCCCAGAATTATTTTTCTACCTCAACCCTCCTTGTTGAGCTTCAGATCTGTATGTAAATGAATATAATGCAGAATCACTATCCAAACATCTAAGAAGAGACTATGTCCCAACTGCACTTTTGACCTTCTCTCCCATAGCCCGGTTCTCCACCTTCTTTGGATGGCTCAGTGAATGAAATCATTGAGTCAGATATGCAAACCTGGACCTTAGGAGTCATCCTGATCCTGACCTCCAGGTCACCTCCCAAGTTTAATTCATCACCGAATCTTGTCAATTTAATTTCCCAAATTACACTCAAATTCATCCACTTCTATCTCTACTACCAGTAGTTTAATCTAAGCTACCATTATCGTGATTAACTATTTGATCTTGCAGGGTGAATTCTATATGCTCAATCACCCCCAGCCTCTCAATTAATCACTTGTTTGTACAAAAGACCTCAGCCTCATTATATTCCTCCAAAATATCAGTGTCATAAAAGGCAAAGACATTCAAAGAGACTAAGGAGACATGATAACTTAATGCAATACCTGATCCAGGACTGGATCCTGTACTGTTGGTAAAAAAATACTATAGAGGACATTATTGGGTCAGTTGAAAAAATTGAAATGTGGATTCCATAAAAGTGGTTGTATTCATGTTAAGTTTACTAAGGTTGAGAACTCTCCTGTGGTTACATAAGAGAATATTCCTATTCTTGGAAATACAAATCAAGATGTTGTAAGAAGAAAGGAAAATTAGGTAAAATGTTAATAGATGAATAAGGTTATGGATGGTCTTTGCAATGTACTTATACTTTGTACTATTCTATACTTTTAACAACGTTTAAAAACTCTTCAGTCCCATAGGTAATTATACTAACTGTATCAGAGGAAAAACCAAAACCGCAAACCAAGAAAAAAAACCCAAAAAAACAAAAAACAGCCAAACAAAAAGGCCCTGGCTCTACCACTTTACTGTGCTTTAGTTTCCTCAACTATAGAATGAACCCTTGTTCATGGAGCTGTTTTGCAGATTAAATGCATCGATGATGATGATGTAGTGTGTTTAGAATAGATCTTGATACGGAATAAACATACCTATACACTAAATGGCAGTTGTTAATGGTGTTATTATTAATTACTTTCATACCTTAAAGGAAATAAGAATAATAAGACCTATCAAAATTCTTTCTCGATATGATAACTCCATCTGTATGGAATTCCTTTAATTTGATATTGCAGATTAATTTCAAAGAAAGTTTGCTACTGAAGATGTTTTACACAAGGGTCTTTGTTATGTAGACAAAAATCATGATTGATGGTGCAAGGCTGGTTTTACAGATTTTAAAAAAATTGAAATAGGTTTCTGTAGCATTTTGTTTTAACGTTCACTTCTACTGAAATGACAGAGGGAAAAAAATCTGTGTTGTTAACTCATAGCAATTCCGTACATCCCTATGTGTTTATATGTGCAAAAGAGTTTGTTGGCAAGGAGTGGGAAGAGGAAAAGGAGGAGGAGGGAGAGGAAGAGAAAAAGGAGGAAAAGCAAAAGAAGCAGAAAATAAGAAGAAAATGAAGAGACAATATTGACGGTGGTGTACAAAGAGAGAGAAATAGCTTAACTCAGCTGCAAAAATAGACAATATTTATATATAGTTATAGTTATTTCTATCTTGTGAAGGGTCAATCAAGGTTCTCCAAATGGAGAAAAAGATTAAGGGCCATTCAAAATCATGTGAAACATCAATACCCTCTGACAGTTTTATAATTAATGTGAATGTAAAGTATCCTGCACCTTGCGATAAGGACAATAAACAAGATGAGAAGCCATTTGAGGGTATATTTGGAACAATCAGACAATGAGATTTGACTTTGATATACTTAAAATGTAGTGCAAGAGATCAGTATTATTTCTAGTGGTCATGGTGATTTCTTTTTTTTAAACCTGTTTATGTGCAAAGGCCAATGCTTCCATTGGCATGAATGGCTACAAATACTTCTCCAAATTAGGAGAGGGATTAGGTTCATGTCTACAGATGGCTTATATTATATGGTCATGAAATTTACTAATGCATAGAGCTCTAGCTAAATATGGAGAGATTCTTTAACCTCGAATTACTTATGCCTCACGTCCTTTCAAAACTGAATTTTGGCAAACAGCAAATGATAAAACTTTGTAAGGCACTGACACTTGTAATAGAGATTAGACTAATTATCAATGACCCCAACTAATTTCACTTTCAGGAAGAAAAAAATTTGTTAGTAAAATTACCTTTTTAGAGATTCATCACATTGAACCCTAAAGCCAATGCAACCCTTTGGTTTCTTAAAGTATTTTAATATAAATAAGGATAGTCTAATTAGCATGATATTATATATATATACATATATTTTCAATAATGTTATTTAAAATGAAGATACTCAAATAGCCATAAAAGAAAAATGTTTATAATTTACTATAATAAAATATATATTTGCCGTGTAAAAGTGAAACATATTTAACATTCTTTCTACAAACAGGCCCTGATTTACTGCATTATAGGGAATTAAGTATATGATTTAAATAATTCCAAATGCATTATTTTATTTTAATAATCTTTGGTAGACAACTCTAAGTACTTTTTTTGTTTTGTTTTGTTTCAGTGAATAATAATTCTGTGGCTAAAAATCCTAAGTAAGCTGGATTAACTAGGAGAAGCATCAGTGATATTACCAGCATCAAGAAAGGCTAAAACTGTGTCAACTACAGAAAAGGGTTACTAGGGTTTCACAAGTGCCTTCAAAAATTAGGGTTCCGTTCTATGTTTATAATAAGCTAAATAGCTTAGTGCTCATTGTTGAAAGATATCTTCCAATGTGCTAAAAATAAGATAAATATAAAAGCAAATTTTAGTCTCTTTTATTCCTGTATAAGTCTTAGATAATATTTATTCAAAATATCTAATGTCCTTAATTCTCAAGTCATAATTTTCCTTATGAAAGATCTCTCTAAAAATGACTGAGAATTTTTTTTTTTTTTTTTTTAATTTCAAAAGTATATTTTTGCCAGCAGGGACTTTTTCTTTCCTTTTATCTACCATTAAAATGTCATCAGAAAGAGGGTTTTCCAATCAGCCATTTGTGGCCTTCTGACAACTAACTTTAATTTGAATATCTACTATCATTTCTAGTCTTTCGCAGAGGAAATCCTCAAATATGGTGAAATTAACCAGTCCCCTCCCACTATCCTTTGGTCTCCCACACCTTCAATCTGCCCACGAGTCTGCATGTCACTTTGGCCCGTCCAAATTCCTCCACTTTAGTAACCTGGTAAAGCCTAACCCCTCTATCACGCTTTTCTAGGGATTCAAAGCTCTATTTTTCTTTTGCTGAATGCTTATGGCATATACCATATTGTAACATTAAAATTATGTTTTTAAATTTTATATCTTTTTAGAGTGTTTCAAAATTGTCGTGTCTTCTATTTCTGGTCTTGTATTTTATCTCTGGTAGATTGCTGTATTGAAAGAGGCTAAGAAGCAGAGGTCCAGAGTACAGCTTTATGAAGGGGGAAAAAAAAAGAAGGATAATTTTCTGTTATAAGGGACAGAAAGAGAATCTTTCAGAAATCTCTGATTCACAGAGAAAACAGATGTTATCCCAACAATTCCTGACTTCAAACCTACAGTCATGGCCTGACTTTTTCCAACTTACCCTTTTTTCCCCTTCGTAAAGCTGTGCTCTGGGCCGCTGCTTCTTGGCCTCTGTGGTCACTTGACTATCTACACCCTCCTTCAATACTAGGTCCTTTCTAGTAGCATATGAACACACCCAAGGCATTTCCATCCTTGAAAAATAAACAAATTAAAACAAACCACATGAATTACCTCTACTTGCCCTTTCTACTTATCCTCTCCACTTCCTTATCTCCTTTACAAATCACTGCATTCCAGCTTCAATCCCAACATCTTCACAACACAATGTTTGCCAGTCACTAATGGCTTCCTGTTGTTAAATCCCAAATGGACAGGGGTCCTTTTTAGTTTCATTTTCCTTCTGGATATACCCCCAACTCTCACTGGCTTCAACTGACATATGCAAATTAAAATCTTCCAAGAACAACCTTTTCTGGGGCTGCCAACAAGTTAAAATCCATTTGGACTAGGAATGTTTGAATGAGTAAGTGATTTTACTAATGGTCTATATTAGATATTCTTTAACGAAATTAGTCTTTAGAATCACAGCTGGAATGTGTACTGTGCCTTCTGAACAATGAATCACCACAGTTGTGGTATTTGCAGAAACATACCTAAAAGAAAAAGGAAGCATAGGCTCTGTGGCATACACAGACTCAATCTTTAACATTTTTTTTTAATTTAGTAGTAACAAGGAGAGACTAGAACAATGTACATGTTAAACATATTTGAAATCAGAGTTATTGAATATAAAGATAATAAGCAGCACAGATTCAATTTACTGGCCTTTACTTACATTGCAAGTTAAATGAAAACAACTGAAGAAAGAATATGGAATAGGTATTAAAATTTTACTACAGTATGAATGAGATTTCATGACTTAAACTTGATTATTAAAATTATGAGATTGGCCACTCTCAAAGAATGGTAGCAATGAACAGGAGGTTACAAAACATCTCAGATCACTATACTATAATTTCCCTCAATAGGAAGAAGCAAGAAGAGAAGAAAGCGAGTAGGACAAATGAAATATAAGGATTTTTATCAAACTCAATGTTATTTATTAGTAATAATATTCTTGAAATGTGCTAAAGATTCAGAGACGTCCTTGAGGAAATAGAAGTCATTGAGAATCAAAATACCCAATGGCAAAGAGAGTATTATGCTTGATGAGAATGACCTATGGTTTCAACTGCAAGAATTGCTGAAAATTCTAGAGTAAATTTCTCCAGTAATCATTCTATCTGAATCACACACTTCGGTTTTGTCGAATACTCTGTGCCAAATGATGCAGAAAAACAACTGTTCTTGAGCAGTCTGTTGCTGCTTTTAAGTACAGGAGAAATAAAAGTGAAAAATCTCACTGAAATAATTTAATCGAGCAAAGTGTTTGGATCCAAATTCCAGTAATAACAGCACCATGATCAAATTTACTTGATTACGACAAAAGCAGCCCACTCCGGAGGTGATACTGTAAAGACACCACCACATATTGTAAAACAGAGAACACTCTCAAGAGTTTGTACCAAGAATGTGGTGTGGCATGACCTGCCAAGCATGGCCTGCAGGAATCATGCCATTCAGCGCTGGCACAGTACACTCTGATTCCTCTTGTTTTTTTACCTTGCTGAGGCCTCCCTGTTATTCCAGGGAATAAAATTTTGTCTATATCTGAAAACAGTCACATCAAGCAAAGAAACAAACTATGAAGCCATGTGAAAATAAATTTAATTAGTAAATCTTCAATTATCTTTGAGTGTTATCTAATTTTTAAATGGAATATGACACACAATTTCTGAACTAAGCAAGTCACATAGAGGGTAATGAAAACATGACCTGCATTCCAGCCTGCCACAACATCACCTATACTCCACCCTGTCTCCAAGGTTCCAGATTTTTAAATGAAAAATTCATATATTCGAAATTTCTAGAAATTTACTACCTTTCATATGACTGCCAAAGTAGTATTTCTGAAGTCCTTGTTTTCATGAGGTCTCTCTAGCCTGGCTCCCCTACCTCTTCTAAGGCAAACTGGACAACTCTTTGCTATGGGTTCAATATTCTCTGACACTCTGTCTTTATGACCTAGGAAATTACTTAATGTCTTTACATTCCACTTTCCTAATTATAAAGAGGGCAGAATAGTAGTTTTTATTTGTGCATTAAATAAAGTAACAAATATGAAGAGTTCAGCCAACTGCTGACATAGCCTAAGTACTCAATCCAGGTGAGCTATTATGATGCTGTATGATGGCAGACGCAAAAACCTAGGGATCACTCTTGACTCCTCCCTTTTTCAGGTCCTGATGGATGTATGTGGTGTCCAAGTCTCACTCATTTTTAACTCCTTAATATCTTTCAAATCTATATCCTCATTCCCTGTCCAATATCTCTGCTTCACTTTAGATTCTGATGTCCGTTGCATACACTTGTCTCCTGGTCTCTAGTTTCAAGGCCTCTGCTCCAAATCTAATTTCCATATAGTAGTTTAATCCTATAGAATAATTTAGTCATATAGAAATCAGTTCACATCACTTGCCTTAAAGATAAAGTGCAAAATCACTAACATAGCACAAGAGCCCTTTGGGAACAAGCTACTGTATGGTTTCCAGCCTCATTCTTGCCACGCTGTTTTCAGTGCTATACAAACTGATTGGATTGACTTATGATCAAATCTCAGCCAACAAAGAATATGTTAAACATTTAAACATATTTGGCCTTTCAGTTTATTCATGTTAAGTTTTTGCTTTCTTCTTGACCTTATCATTTTTGAACTGCAGGAGAGAACTATGAAACCAAACTTTTTACTGTATACACACACGCCAAAGAATGTCTTTGCCTCTGAAAATACTTGTATTGCTACCACTTATATGGACATAACATTTTAGTTTTACTTTAAAAATATATACACTTAGTCTTACCTTTAACCCAAATATATTAGAATTACACAGAAATAATCAATTTATCTGTCAAATGAGAGAAATATTCTCATTAATGTATGAAGACACTTCATTTTTGACTGAAATTGGTTTCTGCTGGCTTAATCTTCCAACAGACTTTTCCTAAATGACCTCATTGTTTTCAAACATAAAGTGAAATCAGAATCATCCTCTAAGGACCATCTCTCCCTCATCATTATACATTTCCAAAAGATTATGCCACTAAATTTCTAGACAGCTTCATAACTGGAAAGCCAAGAATGTTTTGATCACTAGAAATGCTGCTAGAGAAGATGGTTCCTTCCAAGGGGATATAATCATTTGAATATTTATTTTCCTGTATGTGGGTTTTGGCTTGCCATTCATCCACTTATTTATTCACACATGCAGCACCTCATACATCAAGAAAATGCAAGTATTGAGTTTTCTTAGCATTTATATTCCAAAGGGAAAATACATTTTTCCTCAAAAAAATTTTTTTTTTAATCTGTAAAGCTGGGATAAAAATAGTAACCTACCTTAAAGAGATGTGGTGAAATTAAATGAGTTAATAGATTACTATGCTTAAAACAGTGCCTGGCAAATAACCAATTCTCATGAACTGTTAGCTATTATAGGCTATTATTTCATAAACAACAATAGAATTTTGATATATGTTTAGTCTTCAGTACTGGATTTTTGAACTCACTTTAGATAAATAGTAATAATCAATACTCATGTAGTATATAAGATTCATGGTTCACATGTATTTTCCCTGAAAAGTTAGCATGATGGTGCTTTGGGGTAATTTGAAAGGCAAGAATGAGAGTAATGATGCAAATCCCATAGAAAATCCCTCTTGACTTAAACTCTTGTATGAGGGATTGCTAGCTGTCTCCTAAGATCCAATTTTTCCCTCATCCTTTTGGTAATAAGTCCTATGAGTTTTGGATATTTTTTTTTTTTCCAACAAAAGTTACATTTTCTAGACTCCCTTGCAGCTAGGTATGAAATGTAAATACATTTGGGCATTGGCATATGAAATGAAACAGGACGCAAACTCTGTATGGTAGTCTTGAAGGGAGGATTCCCCTGCCTCCTTTTTCCCCTTTATGTGACTGGAATGTGAACATGATGGCAGGAGTTGGAGCAGCCATTTTGAAGTAAGATGTGAAAGTTCTGCGTTGAGAATGGCAGAGGACCAAGATAAAAGAAGCTTGTGTCTTTTGACCCCATGCTTAGATTGTAATAAGAAAAAAATAAATTTCTCTCTTATTTAAGACACTATACCAGGTATTTGCTACAGTAGCTGTGCCTGTATTCTCTACTTAAAAACCCCATACTTAAAGATCTGGCTTGCCTACCTATAAAATTTTCATTCTATCCACATAAACATGCTAGAATAAATAGTGTTGTTGTATTTTAAATTTAGTGTTTTAAAATGATATCCATTAATGTCTATTCAATTATTTTTTCATTTTATTTTAAAGACACAGCTTCAAGAATATGCTTCTTTCTTGAGTATGATATTAATTTAGCTTCAGTGAGAAAAAATATTCTTATGACTATTGATCTCATATTTTAATATGCAAATTAATGATAGATGTAATTTTAAAAACAGATGAAAATAGATATAATTTCAAAACACAATTTAAAAATCTGATGTTTAGAAATGCAGATATTTTATGAATTAAGAATACTTTTATTGTTACTTTCCCTAAGTGGGAAGTGCTGGGTGTATCTAAATGACAGTTCCAAAGGGGCTTGAAATTTCATGAGTGGTAGAATGTGGGTTTGATGATTAAGAAATTCACAACATTTCTTTTTAGAATGGTTCTTTTTAGAGTAACAAATACAGATGTTATTAGGTACCGGCTATGAAACAAATTGTGCTTACACAGAATGAATGGATAGTATGTGTTTCTTCCTCTGAAGAAACACGAGCTCAAGAAAGTTACCACCAGATGCCGGAATTTCCACATATAGGAAAACAGATACAAAGAAAGACACACACAAGATGCGGTGATAGCAACATAAAGAGAGCAATGGATTATTTAAACCTCAGCAAATAAAAATGGATTATTTAAACCTTGCATTGCTTATCACATTCACCATATGTACACTTCAGTTTTTTACTAATTATCCAAAGCTGCTTGACAAGTAAGAAGTCTTTTTTATCAAAAGGAAAAAATATGTTCGCTCAGTCCAATCCTCTCATAATATGGGTGATAATAGTTACAGTTTAATTATTAATCTATGTTGATATTGTTAAATTATTGGTATTTTATATTTTTTCCAGTTAGTTTTTGATGCTCTATTCAATTCTATTTGATACAGGTTTTTTTGAAACCACTGTAAAAAAAAATAGTTGATAATAGTTACTATGAACTGAGTGACTATGATGTCCCAGGTACTTAACCCTCACTATTTCTTTTGGTTCCACCAATAACCCTATGAGGCAGGTGTTACTATTATTGACCCTTTATGGATGAGAAGTCTCCAAGTAGGGATTTGAGCCTATGTTCATTCGACTCCATTGTCTACATTCTTTCCATTATGTAATCTTCATCCTTGATTCACTTCCTTATTACACCACTGGTCCTATTGCATAATAAGAATTCATGTAGGTTAACTGTTCCCTCTTCTCCCTCTGACTGTTAAGTCCTTAATGCTTGGAGCACTCGATGAATTTTATGGAATGAAAGACATGTGCTGAAGAAAATTTCACTCAGACAGTCCTTGAAAGGAAAGGATGCCTCTTTAAGGCAAATACAATTCATCTTTAAGCTGTGTACTTAGACATAAATACAGCCTGGATGGTCTTTCAAATATTGCCTTTCCAAACCACAGTCAGCAAGCAGAAGGTCTCCTGCAAAATTCTCCATTTGTCCCTAAATTTATCACGCTTTGCTTTTGTGAAAAAGAGTTGCCAAATACATTCTTGATAAAATATGTTCTGTGATGGCATCATGTAACTACACCCACAGGCTGTACACCTGTGGTCAAAACAGATAGGAGACTGGCATATTTAGATCAGACAATAAAAAGAATTGAATATCTATGCTCTGATTCTACATATGAAACTAAGCAGTATCAAGCCCGAGCTTAAAAATGATTCCCTTACTGTATTTCTTTATTTGAATAAAATATTATATATACATATATATATATATCTGTATATATAGAAGGTCTTCAAGATAATGAGTTGTTTTCAGTTTTTTTCTTTGTTTGATTATACCTTGCTTCATTCCCCCCACCCCCCATTCTTCTTTTAAGACATAAGGGCATTCTGAAAATAGAATGCTAACAGCTGTAACAGTCTGGTTACAAGAAGTCAGAAGTGGCATGAAAGAATATCAAGAGATTTGCCCATCAAGTGAATTTTAAATTAACCACCGTACATGATTAAAATGTCTAAATATTGGTTCACTGCTTAAATGTTTCAATGCCAAGAAAATTCATCTAGTCATAACATACACATTTTTTAAACCACTGGATCTATTTAACATTGCTTCCAAAAGATCATATAGTCTGTTATTCTTCAGTAAGAAAATTGGGTTTTAAATTCATTCATCAGGACAGAATAAGATTTTTCTTTTTATGAACTCCAGATACTCTTTAATACTGAATTTCAAACAAAATATTTTCACATGGAAAACTACTGGGAGACATCTACATATTCTTTTGAATTTATACTTCATATAGGACTTGTAATGGATCCTTTAAAATTACACTAGAATGTGGCCAGAAACTGCAAAGTCAGATATTTGCATCCTTCCTAACGTTCATTTACACATTCATTCACCTGAGTATTGGAGACTTTCAGCTAACCTAGAATCTGATTTGATTAGGCAACCAGCTGGCTAGCTTTGAGGTCTTTCCAGATATGGGAGTGGGGGAGGTAGGGAGTGAACCCTGAAAAGGAGAGTCCACAGAAAAATGAAGTAAAAAAAAAATTAGGTCATGACTACAGCAAAGAAAAAAGTGTAAAGAGAAAAAGGCAAAGGTACAGTGTGCAAGGTAAAATGAAACAAAGGAAGAGTAATTAGGAAAACTGCCAGTTCCTTTCACTGGAGACCTTGGGGGAAATGCTTTATCATGCCTAATGACAAGTAACCTGCACAGAGTCAAAACTACATGTGAAAGGTTTGTCCTAAATTGATGAAAACGATAATGAAAAAAAAAAAAATCCTACATTTAATCACTGAGCAATACATTCCCTAAAGTGCACACACTGACTCACAGAACTTTAATTCCATTCGGGATCACATCTCAAAAACACGTTTTTCCCTTGAGTGGGGTCTGGCTGTGTCTCTGACTCAGTCTGTTTCTAGTTAAGTGCAGTACAATGATGGGCTGGAAGGAAAATGTTTAATTAAACTCTCTCTCTGTTATCAGATATTTAAAGTAGGTACACTATGCTCTCTAAAAACTGATAATTAAAGCCATTGACACTAATTTGTGTGTATAGATGTAGTATTTTATTTTGGATGTCTTACAATTTTAAACTTGTAAAGAAAATCCTTAGGAGTAATAATATAACCAAAACATAACTTACGATGTGCCATGCTATCTTCTATGATTCTAGGTATGTGTCATTTAATTTTCACAACAACCCTATGAGGTAGGCACTAATTTTATCCCCAGTTTACAGATGAGAAACATGAGGCAAAGTAACACTTCACAGCTCATGAGTTGTCTAGCTGGTAACTGAATTCAACAGTCTTGCTCTTGTGTCGAAATAATAATATACACGGGTTTTGATATTACACAAGCTTGTTTTTTGGATTATGAATATTGAAGAGAATCTCACCACTTAAAATGCATTATTTGACTGGAAAGCCTTCTCAAAAGTATTTCTACTAATGGCTTTGCTGTCTTAATCATACAACAGCTTAATTTCCAAGTCCTTTCCTCACCGCAGTCTGCACCACGCAGCTCTGGAACCACCTGGCCTTGCCTCTTATTATCTGTGTGACTCTCACTGTTGCTTATGTCCCTTCTGTCCCATTTCCTCATGTGTAAAATAAGGAGAATAAGAGTATCCATATGTAACTAGAACCAAGCAAGTTCTAGTGAAAGTTAAACTAGCTAATCCATATAAAGCACTTACTACAGGGTTTGGCATGAAGTAGGCACTCAATAAATGCCAGTTACCATCACTGTCACTGATGTGAGGCAGTCCTCTACTCATCTCATGCTCCTCTAATGTTATGCAGACCTTACATTTCCTATAACTGCATAAAACTTTGGAGAGAAACATCAAGGCTCTGTTTAGTTTTTGCAAGAACCAGATAGACACAATGGGGAAAATCTATAAATGCAGAGAGATCTTTTAAAATACTGTAATATAAATGTGGCATCTTTTTCTCTCTCTAAACAAACCATTACCTAGTTCCAAAGTGCATGTACCACAAAATATTCAACTTTAAACAACTTTCTACTTTCCTGATAGCCAAACTCCACACCAGAATCATCAATAGCAGCTTATGAACTTCAGCCTTTTCAGATGGTTTGAAAGGTTTAAACCAGAGAAGAAAGGAAAAGTCAGTTTATTTGGAATAATGAAATTTAGGGTTTGGCAGCCATTACTCTTACAAAGGTATCTAAGGAGGTACATTTACTGAAAGAACTCTGTTTAAGCAACACAAAATAAACATTTTTTAAGGCAGCGAGAGAAGGAAAAGCAATAACAGAATCTCCCCAACTTTCTTTGCTATTTTGAGCTTTGCTGACAACAGAAGCTTTTCAGCTGCTGATCATAAAGAGAAGAAAATCTTATTTTAAGCTTCAGTCCACAACAAGAAAAGTTATTCAATATTCTCTGTGACAGTGCTCACAGGCACCCTGGAACTTCTGTGAGCTCCAAGACCTACTCCTCAAGTAATATATGGTGGCATGGAATCAATGAGAAAGTAATTTGTACACCAAATACAAGTGGACACAGTAATGAGGCAGAAGGACTTATTTAAACTGGAAAGCCCCAGACACAGTATAAATAAGCATCTTGGCAGTGGAGACTGGGACAGACATGAGTGCATGTGGATTTGGGAATGTGCTTCCCTGCTGGAAATCATTCAATTATCAAAATTCTTTCCCCCTGAGACTTACAAACAGAAACCTTGGCCAGTGCTCAAATATTAAACATTAATGATGTTCTCCTGATGTTTAAAGAAGAAGGGGAAGGCTGTGGTCTATGTTAGTCGTTAGAGAAGCAGTTGTGAGGGAACTCTGGATAGATTTTGGGAAAATTAAAGATATTGTCATCAGCTTCCAGCTTTGTTTTTCTAGTAAGAAGGGAAGCATTTCTGGACGCTCTTAGTTCTTTTCTACTTTGAGATAAGTGATTGTACATTTACTTTTATGATGGTTAGTAGATTTATTCATTCATTTAACACATATTTATCGGATGTCCACTGTGTGTCAGACGTCACGGAAAACTCTGGGGTGCAAGGGTGAAGAAGACAGAGTTTATGCCTAAGAGAGGTAAGGTCCTGGGGAGGGGAGTCAGACAAAACCGAGTAAACCAGAAAGATAATTGCAATTTTTAGTAAGGAACATGGAAAAATCAAACGAAAGGCTGACAGAAAGGATAACAGAATAATGTTTTATGTAGAGCGAATGAACACATGGTGAGGAGTTTGGATTTTATTCGAGGTCTGAGAGGAAGTCATCAGAAGTGTTTAAAAAGCAAGGACTTCCCTGGTGGCACAGTGGTTAAGAATCCGCCTGCCAATGCAGGTGACACGGGTTTGAGCCCTGGTCCAGGAAGATCCCACATGCCGCAGAGCAACTCAGCCCGTGCGCCACAACTACTGAGCCTGTGCTCTAGAGACCGCGAGCCACAACTACTGAGCCCGCGAGCCACAACTACTGAAGCCCACGCGCCTAGAGCCCATGCTCTGCAACAAGAGAAGCCACCTCAATGAGAAGCCCGTGCACCACAAAAGAGTAGCTCCCACTCACCGCAACTAGAGAAATCCCGCGTGCAGCAACAAAGACCCAACGCAGACAAAAATAGAGAAAGAAAGAAATTTAAAAAGCAAAATATTGTGATCCAATAAATATAGATCACTTTTGCTACTGAGTGAAGATGAGTAGTAGGGTGTGGGAGCAGGGGTGGAAGTGGGGAAGTTAAGATTTTGTGGCAGTGATCTAGGCAAAAAAAGGAGGTGGCTTGCTCAAAGAGATGTCAGATTAGAATGCCATAAAACCTCAAATTAAAGCAATACTTTGGAAAGTCAATAGGACTTGCTGCAGAGGAACTGGGTGTGGGGATTGACTGTAAGGTAAGAATCCTAGGCGGCTCATAGATATCTAGCTTGTAATTAGATCTATAGTATTTTGTTTTGTTTCCAGGTTAGAACCTCAGACCTTATTCACCTTATAACTGAAACATCTGTAGCATTATTTTGTTTACTAAAGATTTTACTGGGGGTCAGGTTTGGGAGAAGGGGGACGAGAAAGTGTTCCCTTTTAAACATACTGCAACTCAGACTCTTAGGAAGAGTGCAGAAAATAAATATGTTTTTATGTGTATCAAATACTATTAGGAATCTACCTGTTACTCAGTTTTATTTTCTTTCTATCAGAACTATTTTGCTATGGTTGAAATGATTTCAACTTTTTAAAAAGTACCCATCTTAAAATAACTACTGTTACTGCTCTTAAAGTGTATTTATGTACATACATATTTATTTATGTATTTGTTTCTTCAAAAAGAAATTCGGAAACATGCCTATTGAATCATGTAGGCCAGAAAGTTTGGCAATAACATTTTGTGTTAAAAATTCACTTGACCAAAGAATTCAGATTTTCTTGAGGAAACTCTTGAGGCAAGTGTAAAGAAAAACTTTGTTGTTCTTTAACAACAAGTATTTTGTTGGGTGGTGACTATATTGTATCTCAAGATATATACTTGGCTGAATAATGCATGTTAGGATTTTGACTTTTATTGGCTAACCATTATTTCATTAATTTATGGTCGCATCGTTTAAATCACTGAACATTAAATAATTACACAACTTAGTATACGTACTGGGTTGAATAGCATCCCCCCCAGAATTGATGTTCACCTGGGACTTGTGACTATGCTCTTATTTAGGTACAGGGTCTTGCACATGAAATCCAGTTAAGATGAGGGCACACTGAATTAAGGAAGATGTCTTTATGATGGGTGTTCTTATGAGAAGGGGGACATTTGGACTCATGCACAAAGATACACAGGGGAGAAGTCCATGTGAAGATGAAGGCAGAGATTGGACTTATGCTGTCACAAACCAAGGGATGTCAAGTATTGCCAGCAACCCTTAGAAACTAGAAAGGCAAGGAAGGATTCTTTACTAGAGCCTTTGGAGGGAGCGTAGCCCTGCTGATACCTTAATTTTGAACTTTTTGCCTCCAGAACTGTGAGAGAAAAACATTTCTGTTGTTTTAAGGCACCCAGTTTGTGGTAATTTGTTATGGCAGCCTTAGGAAACTAATATAGCATGCAACAATAAATAGCAGCTAGCATTTATTCAATGATAATTATGTATCAGACTTCATGTTAAATGAAAGTTTGGAAAAAAATTTCTTATCAAGATTAATTATAATTTTGCTTATATCCTTAATATAGCAAAAATTGATGTCATTTAAAATTGTTATCATCAGTTTATAAATCAGAAAATACACCCTGCAAAGAAGTACATAGTCATACATACACAAGCATCCCATTAATCTACAACTTTTCACATTTGCTACCCAGGGAGACGTCTTACATTAAATTATATTCCTGTTCTATCAAACTTACCGGACCATGAAACTGGCCTACAAGACTCAGCTAACCTTACATGTGTGACCTAACAAATGTCAGGGCACTGGGAATTAAGCATATACTGTAAGCTTTCCAAACTAAAAAATGCATTCACTTTTGTTTATACACTGCAGAAATTTGTATAACATTTGCTTCTATCTATGAAGCACCAAAATGACCATTAAATGCAATACGTATAGATGATTAGTGTGTAGACGAAAAAGAAATTGGTTAAGTAAATTCTCTAAATTTTTAAAATAATCTGCACTAGTGTCAAAGTACACAGCCATACCGAGTCAGAGAGATGTTTGTATGGTAACAAGGTCAGTAACAGACCCCAGATGTGTCATTAGAAGACCCTGAGGAAAGCTCCCAGTAGCCTGGGCATTAAGAAGGACTCTGTTAAAATCAACCTCATTTGGAATGAAAGAGGCTATCCTTTGCACTCATAATAACATACTTTAGTTCTTACAATACTAACAACATGTTCCAATTCATCATGAAACATTTTAAAAACAATGACACTGAATGAAGAAGGACAAAAGAGCTGTTTTAGACTTAGGTCATTTGCTGGATTTTTGGCTACTTTTGGCTTGGTGACAAAAATAATTATTGCCTACTTATGTTCCTTCAGTTTAAGATGGCCTCCAAGGCTCTCAGAAACTCCTCCATGCCAATTAGAACAAGGATACACAAAAACAACATTAAAAGTTATAGCCACTTTTTTTTAATAGTTATATAGGGCAAACAAAAGGCAAAACTGATCTGGTATTGGGGCTACGTCTTCATAAGATATGAAACTCTTACAAGTGCTAAATCTTAATGAAGAAGGGAAAAAGGAAAGAGCGTAGACAGTGATTATAACTTAGCTTCTAAAACTTACAGCTTCCCCCCCTTTCTGTAATTATGATCATTCTGACTAAACTGGGTGACTCTCATGTGTAAGCCATATGGATTTTTTTCAAGTGATTAAAGCAGAGTGTGACTGTATAGTAATTCCAGTTCTGCCACTTTTCTCATTATGTCATTTGGGTTGCTCTGTGGTTTAACCTCCCTGCAATTCAATTTTCTGGTGTTCCTTGTAAGGAGTACTTATCCACCTGGCAAGAAAGCTATGGCGAGACTTCTTTTTGTTTTATTTATTAATTTTCTTGAAATGCTTCCCTTGACTCTAAAACAGCATCCCGCCCTGGGAAATCATTCCAATATATGTTCAGAACAGCTATATCTGTAATTAATGAGGAATGGATTATTGTTGAAACATCTGACCATTTAACTGTACCTTCATTCAAGGGTATGAGGTCAATAACATTATTTCTGATATGAGAAATACATATTTTTTTCATTTATACACTTAGTATCAACCCACATTGGCTCAAACAACTACTTTGCATAACAGGAACTTGCCTCTCTGGCCTCTTTGTTTTATTTAAATTAGTTATTTAGACTTATCAGTGTATTTTGTGCTCTGAATCTTTTATGCTTCCTCCAATCCTTGAATAACATCTTCATTCCCCCAGAGAAAGGACACACGCGCGCACACACACACACACACACACACACACACACAATCAGAATATTATTGCTGCTCCAGCACAAACTGATGACTGAAATAAGAGAGGAACTAACAGAGATGATATCTGTTCCAGTAAACTTGGGAAATCAGGAGAGTCAAGCATTTTTTTTTGACATGACCTATAATGCCATGTTATGAAAATAGTTCAAGAGTGAACTGGCAGAAAGAAGGTTTAATCTGAAATAAAAGCTCTCCCATTAACTATGTATCCTTAGGAAAGTCTCCTTCATTATCTAAACTTGTCTCATTGGATGAAAGCTTTTCCCATTAAGAAATAAATTCATATAAGCCAAGGTCATAATACATTTTCTCTGTGGTGTTCCGCAGTGTTCACAACCATACCTAGGATATTCTAGTAACTTTATGAATCTCTGTAGAATCAGAGAATGAATGAATGAACTTCAGCTTCTTCATCTGCAAATAGACATTATGATGCTTTTATACAGGGATTGTTACAATAATCAAACGGCATAGGCAGAAGCATCTAAAACAATAACTGTCACATGGTAAATAAATAGGATTTCAATATGTTCTTTCTTAAATAGAAAATTGAAAAAGAAAAAAAAAAAAGAACCTCTGCATTTGTTGCACGATGTTATCATCTATCTTATATACCAAAATAAAGAGAATAGATTAAGTGAATGTGTGAGTCCATCACCCACGTAAAGCTGGGTTGGAAAAGTGTTTCTGCTCTCACTAATCTCTTTCCATATCCCCAAATGCTGCTTAGTCTTAGGATAAAATAGTATTGTTCTCCCAGTTGATTTTACTGCTGAGCTAAAGAATTTTCTGAATCAACATATAATGGTTACATTAGGCAATCTATTTGTATTGTCAATAAAGCAGTATTTATATAAGCAAAAATAATTCTGCATTTTTTTCATTAGTGTCTATGTGTTTTCTCACTTTTACAGTAAAAACAAATTACTGCTCTGGAAGTATAGGTGTACACACACACACACACACACACACACACACACACACACACACATACACATGCCCAGTCTTTTGTCATGGTAGTATATGAAGGGAGATTTCAGTAGTCAGAATTTAGGCTGAGACACTGCAAAACGTCAAATATTAATCATTCATCAGTCCCCCACCTCCACCTTCCACTGACAGCAGGAAGAAGTACATTAAGAGAATTACTTCCCCATTAAGTGAGGTAACATCTGCCTCAAAGCTGGGTGAGGATGGAGTCTGGACCATCTCCTCAGCAAGATCTGTTCATGTGGAATAATATAACAGAGGCATACAGTTTTGCCTGAGGGCTCTTTCACGATTTAGGGTGCATAATTTGGTAGAAATTGTAATAAAGCAAGCATCGTTTGGCACACCAGTAATCTGCATTGAGTAAAGACTTCTGAGTACAAAATTCATACACACGATTTTCATTGTTTTTTTTTTTTCCTTTTAACTCCATGAATCATGATGATAAAAACCAACCAACCAAACAAACAAAAAAGCAAAAACAACACTTAAGAACAGAGGTTTTTCCATCCACACGTTTAAATAATGACTTTCTGGATTTCCTTTTGGAACTTCGTGTAAAAGTAAAACAATACTTTCTAATTAGGAAGAGTCACCCTTTCCTCAGAGGCTGCAGGCACATGGTACATATGCCCATCACCGGCCTCACATTTTCAAGCATTTTCAGTAGGCAGGGCTTGAGAGTGTAATGAACGGGAACAGCATGACCGTGTTAATCCAGTTGTGATTAAAACCAAGGGGAACTAGTCACCGTTTAGAGCTAACAAAGTTTGTACCTTATGCAATTGAAAGGAGTAGGTCTTCAATAAATGAGGAATGAGGAAAAATAAAAACTTCAATAACATTTTACTGATATTTGAGATAGAACTTTTATTAATATGACAGATACATCAGTAAAAATGAAGAAAATAACTTTAGGACCTTGGACTCACTAAATTTGGGAACTCATCTAAATTTCTGTCACTGAGACATTTGATGAACTTATAATAAGACTTTAACTTGTAAAATGTCTTACAAGTGAAAAGTAGTATCTTTACATCTACTCATTTCTGTGACTTTTTTATTCTTATGACAACCCTGTGATAAAGATACTGCAGATGTCAGTATCTTAACTTTTAAAAGAGAAAATAGAAGTGTCCCAGTTTTATAAAGCATTCCAGGTTATTCTGAGGTAGGAACTCGAGATGTACCTTCTTCTACTGTTTCGGGAGCTTCTGAGTGTAATTAGAATGTGTGTTGGTCACCCCCAAATCTCTCAATTTTAACTGAAGTTCTGTACGTGGTATTCAGCAGTTTTGGTTAAATCAATTAATGTACCTGAACACAGTACATTATTTTGTGGGCACGATTGATCTTTTTCATAAATAGGTTACATCCTCACAAAGGACATATTCTAAGGCCTATCACATATACCAACAGTCACTTTCCAGAAAATAAGTTTGAGGTTATAAGCCTTTTGTAATAATGTCCCTTAAACCCTGGGCAAAAATAATCCTTTAATAAACAAATGCTAAAAACGAGGTGAAATAAACTAGGGTAATTTAAGCATATTTTTAGACTGTCAGTTTGGGAATTCTGGCAACTGGCGAAGTAGGGTGTAAACTTGATTTTTAGACTCATGATTGATTTCTATTAAATCCAGTACATGACCGAGAAAGAGGAATTTATCATACTTTCAGGGAAAAAAAAATCCTTAAAATCCTTCTCACTTGCTAAAAATATCCAGTAGAACACAAAATTACAAATTGAACTTGACTCTCTGGGCAGGGATGGAGTAACTTAGCAGATCTTGAAATAATCATATAAACTGGAACTGCCACTCTTTTAGGCAGCCTGATAATTGGACTGCAATGAATCCTTGGTTTGTACTACTCCATCAGGGAAGCCCCTCCACCTTCTGGCCCAGTTTCGGTTAGTCTGGCATAGGATAATGCCTTTCAGTTACTGCAGCTCACAGTTTACACAAGTTGTTCACATTCCATTTGCTCATTATATCCCATAATGATTATTTGAAGTAAGCTGAAAAGAGAACATTGCCTTCATTTTATAAACAAAGAAAAGTGGCTCAGAAAGATCAAGTTGACTTCCTCAAGGTCACCTGGCAAGGCAGTGGTTGAACCGACATCAGAACAGTGGTTTTCTATGCTACTGCTACACCATGACATGCTCTGATGTTTTGGGTTTTTTTTTTTTTTTCCCACCTAGGAATGATAACCAGAGTCATTCTCCTAAACCACAAATAATGACTGGAATAAGAAATTAGGGCAGGAAAGCAGCCACTGTAGATTCAGTCTTGTGCCTTATTTGGCTTAAAACTTCTGACATAAATTAACATTTTGTTTAGCAATAGAGACATCACTGAAACCCCAGCTAGACATTAAATGATGATCGGTCTTTGGACTGTGTTTCACTCCATCTAAGTTGTGTCTTTTTCTCCCTTTAATTGTGTTGGCCATATTTAAACATTTAGCTACAACTTCAACCAGAGACTAAATTAAATGAAGAAATTTTGGAATTTGGTATCCCTCTCCCACTGCATATCTAATTTCATACCCTTGCTATACTTCTTATACCTACAATTTGATTTCTTTTTGGTTTTGTCTTTGTTATTTTAACCTCTTAATATTTTACATGTATGGCAACAATTAAATATTTTCTCCTCAAAGATTATAGGGTACACATGTGAAATACGTTTTAATTCATCAACACACAAGAAATGCATATGTACATTTTGAAATTAAGACACAGTATGGAAATATGATATTTATAGGTTTATTCTGTAGTTTCTCCATTTAAAAGTTTAAAATAAAATTGATTTCCTGTTCTGTTTTCTCCTTCATCCCGTGTTAATATGCTTTAGGCATACTGTACATATCTAGGTTGTTTATGAATACCAAAGATCACACTAATGGCTTTATTTACTGCTGTCTATGCCAATATTAATATTTTGAGTATAGTGTCACAGCAGCACCAATGAAGAAAGAGCTTCAGAGTGAATTCAGAGTGAATTCCTCCGGAAATACATCAGTACCTTAGCCTGAAGTACAGTTTGGGATTCAATTATTCAACTCCCTTGGCTACTGTTTAATCTTTTAAATATTCTATTTCTATTGGGAGACACCAAGCTCATATGACCACAAACTTTGTCACTTCAAAATGCCGACGACCCCAAACTCAAACTCTTTTTCAAAGACTGTAATTGTTAAGAATGATAATTATAACATTGGACAATCACTCCAGGTAAAGGCTGCTGAGAACATCAGACTATCACCTAAAAATCCATTTAAAAAAATGGTATTCACCATGGGTAACACATTTGAATACCACATGCTATAATATTTATGCTAGTATGTGCCATTTTAAAAATGTGATGTCATGTAGAGATGCTTTTCTTGAATAGTAGAGGAAAAAAATGTGTAGCTAAGAATTTGTGAACTTTGTATCTTGGCCCTAAAGTTTAATATTCAAAGCACAGAGCTTCCCTGGTGGCGCAGTGGTTAAGAATCCCCCTGCCAATGAAGGGAACACCGGTTCGAGCCCTGGTCCGGGAAGATCCCACATGCCACGGAATAACTAAGCCCGTGCACCACAACTACTGAGCCTGCGCTCTAGAGCCTGAGAGCCATAACTACTGAGCCCGCGTGCCACAGCTACTGAAGCCCACGTGCCTAGAGCCCGTGCTCCGCAACAAGAGAAGCCACCGCAATGAGAAGCCCGTTCACCGCAACAAAGAGTAGCCCCTGCTCGCTGCAACTAGAGAATTTTTTTTTTACATTTTATCAAAATGTAAAATGCATTTTGTAATTATTTTATCAACAGGTATTTTTAGGCCACCAAGGCCAGATACAAACTTCACTTTCTTTTCACCAGTTTATCAAGTTGTAAAGGAATGCTAAAAATACACAGTAAGAAAGAATGAACAGAAAACTTAACATAACAGTAATGCACTGTACTCATCCTTAGATATCTATATCTTTATATCTATCTATACCTATCTATATCTACGTCTCTATCTGTCTGTCATCTATCTATCTATCTATCTATCTATCTATCTATCTATCTATCTATCTAGGCTCTTGCAATTTTATTGAAAAAGTCAGCTGATTTAGTTGAAATTAACTTAAAGCTATCCTAGTTATAAAACCAAAGAATTCTTGAAAATTATAGCTAAAATTACTCCAGTTTCTTTATCATAAATATGCAATTTCAAATGTGTTTGGAAATACTCTACTTGCTATTTTGTGATAGAGCTCAGAATCATTCTTTTAGGTATGTAAAAATCTTGTTTTTGTTATTTTTAATATACATTAAATATAAATGCATACACTATATGTCATGTGTGTGTATGAATATTGTCTGGGACCCAAGTATGCACGGAAAATGAATTTTCTAATAACATGGAATTATGCAACCTTAGAATTCAACTGTTATTTATAGAAGTACACAAACTGATTTATAAAAAATCATCTTGTGACAAGTTTTAACTAAGTTTGGCTTAAAGCTTACATAAGGAAATTTAGTTATTGTAGTGTCATTTTTTTCTTGTCTTTACAAGGAGTTTTACAGAAAGTCTTACAATGTTGAATCAGAGAACAGGGATATTCCAATGAATGAGTTTGTTACCTGAGCAGGATTGAGGCCAATGATTCCTTCTGCCCTATTGTGAATAGTATTAATGAAAAGTTACATAGAACTTCAAATTCTGATAGTAACAATCACAATTTCACTGAAATGGCATACTGAATTATCTGGGACCCCAAGTCGTCATATCTGATCTCAAAAGCCATCAAAATTTTCAACATAACAATTTAACTAAAACATATTCATAATTGTTTATACATAGCCTACCAAATTAAAAATGAACCCTGAGCAACTCTATGCTTAATATCAATTCTCTCTCACAGAAAAGAGAAGCAAAAGAAAGCAAGCTAGTCACAATACTTGTAAATCTCATCCCCAGAAATTCCCTTTTTATTCCTTTTTGCCATCACATGCAAGTGGTATTTAAAGAATAACTTTTCTCTATAGATAAGACCCTGATAAATATTGAACCAATTTGTTTGCCTTACATTTGATTTTAAGGATTATCTTTCTTTCAAGGAACATAGTATATCTTATACTATAAAAATTTATAGTATATGTTACCTTGCTAATTTGGCTACATTTCAAACCAAAGGAAATCAAAATGTGAATATCTCTTTGTAGATTCCCATTTTCATGTCATGTAGAAGAGTTGCAAAAACATTCATTCTATTTTGCTTTTATTTTCAGGACTAAACATCTAGCAGATATAAAAACTAAATAGTACCAGATACTGTAAAAATAGGTTGTATATATTCAGTATAATGATTTTCAAACATATTGTGAGTAAAAGAAGAGAGAAAATGTTTTTCTTCCATCATGGATTTTTATGGCCATCTTCTTGGGAGCTGGTATTAAATCTACTCTTTTGCAACATTATCCATCTCTACCCCCATCCCCACCGAATGTATTTTCTGACTGTCTGAACTACGTTGCTTATATGATTGGTCAGGCTGTCCTGGCATTAAAAAAATTTAATTTACTTGCAAAAGATATTTCTAAATCTCTTTTGTAAAAGACACAAGGGATAATGTATCGGATCTGAAAAGGAATTCAACATAAGCCAATCGGAGAACTACATAATGTCATCACTATGTAACCAAATGAAGAGGAAATGCTTTCTACCTAGTTTGAAAATAGTCAGGAATCAACTGCTATTTCCTAGAGTTGTTCCACATTTTAGCAGACTTAATGAGATTAAGACTATGGTTTACTCAAGATTAGAAAAGAGCTTTCTGGACAAATGTGAAATTTGTACTTTATATGAGGTACTCATGTGAGGCAAAATTAAGGGTCTTCTTTGATTATGTGGGTCTGTGCAGATCTCACAGAATGTTTTCTTGGTTGAAAGGCCAGGTCAGGTAGAATCTGGGAGAGAGCAAAACAAAGCAAAACAAAACAAAAACACGTATAGGCCCTGATGGATAGAATTCCCTAGGTAACTCATTTGGCCTTTATCAAGCAATATGACCTTTGAAGTATTACCTCTAAGGGATAGTTCTTAACCACTCAAGTCTTTTTGTTCTAGAAAATAATAAGGAAGTTGAGGACTCTTAACTTTAGCTCCACATTCTCACTGACTCTTTCCAGACCAAAGTAAGTAAAATTAGGGGAAAAAACTGAAAAGAAAGGTGTTTTGTTAGGTAATTTAAATCACAACAACATTGGCGCTAGAACCTCAATCAACTTGCATCCTTGAGAAACTGAAATATACAGTCACTTTTCTGACTTGCATTTGATATCCAGTGCAAGAAAAAGATAAACTTTTGTTGTTTTAAACTCATTGTTTTAAGACTTTTGAGGTTATCTGTTACTGCATCAAAATTAAGGTATCTTACTGAAAAAGTAGTTTTCCAGACAAGAGAAGAAGAAAGAGGGAGCTTGGATTGAATCAGTGGGAAATGAAAAGATAAGACAGAATAAGAAAACATTTTGCAAATAGAATTAACATGGCTTAAACCATTAAGAGTCGTCAATTTCAAAACAAGGACAAATAGTTTTTTTTAAAGTATCCTACATGAAAACTCTTTTCTTCCTTTTTATAAAAGGAAACAATATGCTATATATACTTTACATATAAATGATAAAATGAAGAAGTATTTACAGAATATAATATAATAAGGTGTTAAGTTGTTTGCTAAATTGGGATTTCCAGAGTATGCTCTTAAAAATTTCATTTATTTTATTTCAAAGAGGCCAGACAGCTCCTGAGCCTTCCTGAGATGTTTGAAATGTAAGACTCTCTATTACTGGATGAAATTAGCCATCCTTGATGTCCAAACTTCAACCGGAAATGTTCACTGGCAATAGAAAAGATAATAAGATTATACAGTTTTAGTGATTGGCTTTAATTAAATCCAAGATTTCAAATAGGCACTCAACATCGAGAGCAGTCTTAATTTATTTTTTGCCAAGAGAACTGCTTTCATACACTTTAATATCATCCATTTCATATTTTCTCTTTCTTCAGTTTTCCTACAGCTACTTCTAATCTGCACTGTCAGTTTAGAACACAGTGTTTAAAGAAAATGGAAGCTATCAATTAGAGAACACCTTTATTTTCTTGCAACCAAATCCACTAAACTATATAAGCCAACTTCGTCATCTTTCTTCCCGTTACAACAAAACAAAGTATCTCCTGATGACAAAGACCAATCCCTCCATACATGCACTGGATTCCATTCTTCTTGCTTTCTCCAGGACTTTGCTCTTCTGGCATTTCACTCTGTCTCCTTCATCATCAGTTGTCCCATTCTGCATCTCCCTCCTTGACCTTCTTGTTTCTTCTTTTTCTTCCCTTCCTCTTCTCCCTCCCATGTAAATCGTTACAAAAATGTACAAACATTCTCTAGATCTCAAGGCAAATAATAGCCAATTGTATCACCATCCACTCAGTTACTAAAGCCAAAAACCTGTTGATCATATTTAACTACTCCACTTCTCTGACTCATATCCTATTCAGCATCAAGTTATTTCATTTCTACCTCCAAAATCTATTTCAAACCCATGTTCCTCTCCCCATCCTCATACCATCTTTGCCCAAACAACAACTATAAACAATTAACTGGTCTCTAAGCTTCTACACATGCCCGATTAGCAATAATGATTTTAAATTCAACAACAACAAACATAAGAACAAGTTACACCAAGGTTTGTACCATGGCCATATTTTGAATATGCAGGACCCATTCAGCTTGCTTTTTCAGCCCACTAGGTTCTGATCATCCAACACTAATGGAGACAGTTTAACATGCCAAATGTTTCCCACCACAGTTCCTTTGTTCATATGGTTCTTTCTAAATTAAAGTGTCCTCTTCTCCCTCAGTCTCTCTCATGGCTAGTCTTTCTCAACCTAAATATATAATTGCTCAAGAACCTCTTTTTCTAGTTTAAGTTGATCTCATTATCATCTATTATTTAATTTTTTAATCAAAATTTATCTCTGTCCCATCTCTCTCTTTCTCTCTGCACCCATTCATCCATTCTATTATCTATTATCTATCCTTTTCGTTATTTTTCCCTTCACCACATTATAAGGTCCTCAAAAGGCAGAACTATGCCTTTTAATTTAGTATTTTATACCCATACTTACCATGATGCCTGGCATCTAGGTATTTCTGAAAGGTGTGTTAAAATAATTACCCCTGGGGCTTCCCTGGTGGCGCAGTGGTTGAGAATCTGTCTGCCAATGCAGGGGACACGGGTTCGAGCCCTGGTCTGGGAAGATCCCACATGCCGCGGAGCAACTGGGCCCGTGAGCCACAACTACTGAGCCTGCACGTCTGGAGCCTGTGCTCCGCAACAAGAGAGGCCGTGACGGTGAGAGGCCCGCGCACCGCGATGAAGAGTGGCCCCCACTTGCCACAAATGGAGAAAGCCCTCGCACAGAAACGAAGACCCAACACAGCCATAAATATTAAAAAAAAAAAAAAAAAAAAAAATTACCCCTGAAAATGTGACCTTCAACCCAGGGATAGAATACTGGACTTAAATCAGAAAGCCTAGGTCTGGCTAAAGTTTTCTAAAAACATTTCGAGGCTTCAGACCAAAGGTACTAAGTAACATTACTACTTGCTGACATGTAGGGCTGGAATAAGTAAGGCCTGACATCTGACATTTATGACTGCACCAAAAATCAGTCTTTAGAGATATTCAGCACTTACTAATAATTTCAGTTGTATTATAAGATAACATGATCATGATTTATTTTATGCCTCTCCCAGGAACTTTATTTTAACATTAGTTTGCTTAAGTTTATTTGAAATTGTTTCTGGGTTATACTGGCAACAGAATGGGGAGAAAAGGATCTTAGAATCAGAATAAGTTGATCTGAATGCTAATGCCTCTACTTTTTAACCATGAGGATTAGGAAAGTTATTTCTTATTGGAAATAACATCCAAAATCTTATCAAGCCAAACTTACATCATAGAGTTTTTGAAATTATCAAATCAGAAAATATAAATTTTGTTCTAAACCATGCAAAGCCAATGTAACATCTAATTGTTTCTATTATCTTTCTCATGGGGATAGAGATGAGTATCTCTATTTTCTTGTGGAAAGATTATTAGGGTTTAATTTCCAAACTGGAAAAGTAGATATTTACTGAGGTATCTAGGTCAGAACTTAGCAACTTGTAGTCCTTATTTACTTTAAAATTCCATCCTCATTCATGCGTTTAACAAATTCTTTTTGGAAATCTATCATATGCAAGATACTGAGTGAAGCAGAGTTATACAATGTGAATAAAGTCAGCAAATTCCTGCCCTAATGGAGTTTCATATCTAGAGGGGAGAGAGAGATTAAATATGTAAGATCACAATTATTTATAAATGTTTTAAGTTAAATGAAGGAAAATAATAAGGTATTATAAGTGATAATTAGGGAAAAATTTATAGTGGGTAAGAGAAGAGCTTTCAGAGTTAGTTGTTATTTTGTGATAGTAATAATAAAAATACAATAACATTATTTTTCATTTGTGTGTTCTGCTGAAATGGGGAAACCAATATATAATAGTTTTATTATGTAGATATTACTATATACAGCTTTCACTTCTTAGAATAATCATTTAATATATTTATTTTTTAATTTGTCATATTAATTAAAATATTTTAAAGTTGTTTGTTTTATATAACTTTAATGCAGTTACAAAAGTTTTATGACATAATGGTACTTAATATTAATAAGTCAGATACATATTTTATGAATGAGAAAACACAATTTGCAACACTAATTCATAACAAAAGAGCAAAGCATCAAAAAGTTGTGAGTCATAAACATTAGTAATGAGTACATAAAATTTTAAGTACTTTTCTTTTCTTCCTAAAGTTTAGGATGGATTTGTGAAAGATAATGCCACTGTAAATCACTGCATTCATCTATGAACTGTTGTATGCACGTGTATATAAATAAATCTTTTTTTTTTTCTCTTGGAAGCTTCCCACACACATCTGTTTCTTTCAGCAGATATTCTTTAAGACAATAAATGATTTCAGTTGCATGTCAATCAGAATGAAATCCAGTGAGAGTTCACATGTAATTCCTATCTGTATTATTTTGGTTAAGATATTTAATTGTATAAAGACTAAAAGAGCAGCAAAGAGAAAGGAAGGTCTAGTCAAAATCTATTTGGTAATGTGAAAATTATGAATAAGCATATTTTTAAGCCTCCAAAATTGAGAAAAACCTGCAGGAGATAGAAAATATCCTTCTTAGCTACTGGACACTGACACATGGATGCATTTTCTTCCCTGTGGGTGGTGATTGCTATAGCTGCTTTAAGAATTCCAAACATTTCGTGGTATATGAGAACATAAATGATGCATGTAAGGATGGATTTCACATCCTAGCCCAAAGACCATTTTTCTTTTTTTTTTTTTTTTTCCAAAGATCATTTTTCTATCAATGATATTGACTTTTAACAGAAATCTTAAGCACACTGTTATGATATAAAATAAATTGATGCCCAAACTCTAAGTAGATGGGTTTGGTTGGTGTCCAATGACAATGAATGGTTACAGCTGCAAGAAGTCATAACCAACTGGTTTCATAGCCTTCTGTTTGAAAAGGTGCCCAATCCATTTTATACTAATCAAAGTGGATATAAACTTTGCACTTATTTGGCTCAACATTTAAAACTCCTTTCCAAACACTGACATAATGAATAACTATTTAGAAGTTTGCTCTCCCATATTGTATAGAAAAAATTTCTTTTAATGTATTTTGAAGTTCCTCCCATCATTCTCCCTTTCATTTATGTTTTTTGTTTGCTTATTTAGTTCTTCTTTGTGTTGTTAGAGAAAGATGTGAACTCTATACAATCAAAGAGCACTATCTGATATGGCAGTATGTGGTTATTTAACTTTAAATTTATGAAAATAAAATAAAACTTAAAAATCAGTTTCTCAGTTGCACCAGCCATATTTCAAGTGCTTGAAAGCTACTTTAACATATCTCCATCATCATAAAAAGTTTCACAGCATTCTGCTGTTCTAAAAGGCTAAATATAAAATAGAGAAATATATAATAAAAATATATTCTCTCTTACTTATAGCCCTAAATCCAGTTTGAGTGACACTCCATTCTTGGAAGTGCTCTGAACTGATCTTGCCACTCCATTCTCAGAGTTGAGCCCATTCTAGAACAGAACACCAGAAGTGGCTTCCAAAAATAAAGTGACTTCCATCCAGCCAAGATGATCCTCTAGGTTTTCAGAAGTTTTTGAACTGTCGCAAATCTTGCAACACTTTACGGCCTTACTCGGTGGCCATTGTGCTACAAAGGTTGTGAAACCGTAAGCAGTGACTCAAGTGGTCTAGGCTGATAGGGGAGAATGATGATGGAAATCTTATGCTTTATCTTTCTTTTTGTTTTTTACCACTCCACTGTTAAACTGCTGAAAACTTTCCTCAAAAAGACCCATCTCACTTATAAACATGCAGGGAAATCAAACTATCTGAAGCTTTCATTTCTCTTTACAGTCATGATGCAGAACATCAAGTTTGACTTTAAAAGGTTTCTGTCATTGGTCTGCTTTGCAATTACCTTAAGTCTTGTTCCTAACTCATAGTAACTGAAAATAAAGGGAGCTCTTATGCATGCATGTGTCACTCACAGCAGCTTACAGACCCCAGCAGGGATTTCCTTCTGACCCAGTAACAACAATCTGCCCACTGCCTGCAGCCAATAAAGAATCAGCACAGCCCTCCCCAATTTCCTCTTAACACTTAATAAAAGCTGACTTTCCCTTTGTCTCCTTGGACTTGCCAATGGTTCACCATGGTTTGCATGTCCTGAATTGCAATACCTCTGCCATTCCCAAATAAACTCTTTTTGCTCGTAAAATAACTGGCTCTCTTGTTTTTTAAGGTCAACATTACATGGCGACCACAAAGGGACCCAAAGGAGATAAACCCATATAGAACTAACAACCTCTAGGACTGTGCAAGGTACCTACTTGAACCCCTTGGGCTCTCTGCTGGGGAGTTGTCTTTTCCTTTTTGTTCTGTAAGTGTCCTCTCAGATCCCACCTCTCTCTTTTTGGTTGAGCTATCCGACTTTATTCAGGATCTGTTTTTTTGTTTTTATGAAGGCACCGTCCTTCCTGGTGAATACTTTCCTGTTTTCTGAACTTCTGGTTTTGAGTAATGGGCTCCCAATCTGCTAAATTCTCTTAGGAGGGTCCTCCTTCTGGAAAGTCAGGTGGTCTTATGTTTAAAAACTATGATCCCTCCTCATGTGCAATTTTATTGAAATGGACCAACTTAAAAATAATTCAGAGGCCATTATGGAGAACTTTCAATATCCCTAAACTTTTCTTAGAACCAAAAATAGAAGACCGTGGCTCCAAAAGAAAATCAACTGAAAGGATGCCTATTTCAGTTGATATCTTGTGGCTTCCAAGAATATTGAGGACTCTAAAAGTGCCTCTTTACAAAATACTGAGGCAAACAAACAATTGAAAGAAGACAGAAACACTTCTGAGGTCTCTTTCTCCCCTCCCTCATTCTCTCACTGAACTTCCCTTTTTCTTTGAACCTCTCCCCAGTCTCCCCTCCTCTGAACCCGTTAGAACCTGCCTCTTTAAAATCAGACCCTCTGAGGATCCTAATGCCTAGCCCCTAATTTCCTATGTCCCCTGGACTAAGGCTGAACTACAAGCCATAGTTAAGGATTTTCCAAGAGTTACTGAAGATGCTCATAAATTTTCCAAGGAATTTAATATAGTCACCCAGACTTAGCAGACAGTTTTTCCACGTTAATACCAGCTAGTTCACATGCTTATTGGCAAAGGCCAGGACCATCACTGGATGAAACTGAACTAATTGAGATGATCTTGAAAAATCTCTAGAACTGCAAATGGGAGACCAATTATCTGCCTTGTTATATGACCGGACTTAGCCATCACTAAACTACTTCACCTGGAAATCTTAGGACTTTCCCAAACCTATTGGTTGGAATGAGATTCAGGTTTGCATTCCAAAATCCAGTGAACCTATGCACAACCATTACAGTAGACTCCAAATTGTTTTTAAGTAAAATTCTGGTCTTCCTATCCATGTTGAATCCACTTGGGTAGCATTCAACACTGTTCATTAATGGGCAAAACCAGGATCTTTCCCTTCTAGTAAAATGGACCAGGATGGAATGAGAAACCATGTCTACTCCAGATTTAGTTAATTTAGCAAATCAGCTCACCTACACCCTAGAAGATTTGAATAAAAGGAAGATCACGAAAATCCTTAATTTTCAACTCCAACAAATGGAGGCCACTAAAAAAACCCAAACCCCTCCTGGTCTCTGTCATGATTGCCAAAAGCCAGGACATTGGAATAAAGCAGGTGTAGATGATATAAAGTTACCTGGAGGCTCTGTTTTATTACAACAGTAGACGACTTGCTTCTCTGCTCCCCTTCTCAGGCCTCTTCACAGGAAGACAGCATCCACCTGTTAAAACTTTTAGCCTTAAATGACATATTCTCCAAGGGAAAATTGAAGTTTGCTCAAACTCAGGTTTGATATTTGGGGCACCTGATCTCAGAAAAATGACTACATTTATATCCAAATAATCATCCTGACATTCTGAACTGTCCTAAACCCAAAACTAAGTGCCAATTATGAGGTTTTCTGCAGCTAGCTGGCTACTGCTGAAACTGTATTCCAAACTTCTATATGATTTACTAAAAACAACAAACCTGACCCTATTATTTGGGAAAATCAGGATGAATTAGCCTGTAAAGCCCTAAAGGAAAGCTTGATAAATCCCTCATCCTTGGACATCCCAATTATCGACATCCCTTTTTTTCTTTTTGTATTTGAAAAGGAAGGGAATGCCCTTGGGGTAGTCACCCCAAAACATGGGGGCCACCATAGATGCATAGAGAACTATAGCCAAAGCTAGACCCTGTGCCACAAGGATATTCCCCTTGCCTCAGAGCCATTCTTGCCACAGCCCTTTTAGTAAATCCCACCAAGAAGATAGTCATGCAATCACCTCTAACCATCTTTGTACTTTGTGCAAAAGAAGTCCTCTTGAATTCTCATCATACTTGACACTTTTTGGGCAGCCACCTCTCCTCCTGTGAAATCCTATTGCCAACTTCTCCTCATATAACTCTTTCTCACTATAATAATCTTAGACTTCCACCCTTCTTCCACACTCTACAGATGATACCTCTCATTACTGATTGAATGTGATAGAGCACCTCCTGACCCCTCATGATATTCTACAGGAAACTCCTTTGGATAGCCCTGTCTTTTCATGGTTTACTGATGGGTCTGATGATGTCAGCATCATGATGGTATGAGAGGCTACCTTTGTCTCTTCTTTCCCTTTCAAGGTGCACCTAGTAAAACAACCATAACTCAAAGGTACCTCTGCCCAACACACCAGAATGCTGGAGAGATCCACACACCTAATATATCTGATGGTGGATGGGAACATATAGAGGAGGTGAAACCAGAGAAACAGCAGAAGCGGTGCCTGCATTCCCAGCCTCCCAGCCACAGTAGCAAAAGCTGTAGTCACAAAGAAACTAGGAGCAGTAGGGGGACTGATGTACATGATACCAGCCCCTTGGTTACAGTGGCACCCACAGCCACAGGGAATTAGGTAGCAGTGTGGTGTGACCCATGACCCTGGTCCCTCCAGCTGCACTGGTGTCCAGGACTCTAGCCTCCATACCTGTGACCCTGGTTCTACCCCATCCTCCCTCTCTCTCTCTGCAATAACAGTAGTGCCTGCTAAACAGGCAACCCTGAATGTGGCAGAGGTGCCTGCCATCCTGATGCCCCCAGAAGTGACACCAGTGACTACAGTGATACCAGCAACAGCAAAGCACCAAAGACCCTGGAGGCACAAGGAGTAATAATGAGGACACCTGTGACACCTCTGACAGAGGCAATGGAGAGTGAAAGCATGAATTCTCAAATACAACCAGAGGTAGCTCAGGTAAGGGAAACCAGAAACGTGTGCCATAGCACCACCTACTGAAAAAAGAAAGCCCTCCAATTCCCAACCTGTTGAATTGTTAGAATCAAAGTAAACAAAGCTTTACCTAAATAAGAAAGGTGTTTGCTACTTTAAAAGTGCCGACAAAGGAACAAGTTATAAAGTGCCATGAAAAACCATGGTAACACAATATGACAAAAAGAAAATGACAATGCTCAAGAAACCAAACTTAAAGTCATGGAAGACTGTGATCTAACTGAGAGAATTAAAATAGCTCTCATGAAGAAACTCAATGAACTTCTGAAACCTTAAAGGCAGTTCAATACGCTCAGGAATAAAATTAATGAACAGATGGAATATTTTAACAAACAGAAATTCTGGAGTTGAAGAACTCAATGAGATGAAGAATGCATTAAAAACTACCATACAGTCCAGCAATTTTACTCCTGAATATTTAACTGAAGAACACAAAAACACTAATTTGAAAATGTATATGCAACACTATGTTCATCACAGCATTATTTATAATAGCCAAGATATAAAAACAGAGGGAGGACCTTCAAGGTGGCGGAGGAGGAAGACATGGAGATCACCTTCCTCCCCACAAATACGTCAGAAATACATCCACCTGTGGAACAACTCCTACAGAACACCTACTGAACGCTGGCAGAAGACCTCAGACTTCCCAAAAGGCAAGAAACTCCCCACGTACCTGGGGAGGGCAAAAGAAAAAAGAAAAAACAGAGACAAAAGAATAGGGACAGGACCTGCACCAGTGGGAGGGAGCTGTGAAGGAGGAAAGGTTTCCACACACTAGGAAGCCCCTTCACTGGGGGAGACGGGGGATGGCGGGGGTGGGGGGAAGCTTTGGAGCCACAGAGGAGAGCACAGCACTAGGGTTGCAGAGGGCAAAGTGCAGAGATTCCTGTACAGAGGATCAGTGCCGACCAGCGCTCACGAGCCTGAGACACGTGTCTGCTCACCCTTCGGGGTGGGTGGGGGCCGGGAGCTGAGGCTCGGGCTTCGGAGGTCAGATCCCAGGGAGAGGACTGGGGCTGGCTGCGTGAACACAGCCTGAAGGGGGTTAGTGCACCACAGCTAGCCAGCAGGGAGTCCGCGAAAAAGTCTGAAACTGCCTAAGAGGCAAGAGACCATTGTTTCGGGGTGTGCGAGGAGAGGGGATTCAGAACACTGCCTAAACAAGTTCCAGAGACGGGCGCAAAGCACGGCTATCAGCGCGGACACCAGAGACGGGCATGAGATGCTAAGGCTGCTGCTGCCGCCACCAAGAAGCCTGTGTGCAAGCACAGGTCACTCTCCACACCTCCCCTCCCAGGAGACTGTGAAGCCGCCACTGCCAGGGTCCCATGATCCAGGGTCAACTTCTCCAGGAGAACAAATGGCATGCTTTAGGCTGTTGCAATGTCATGCCGGCCTCTGCTGCCAAAGGCTCGCATCACATTCCATACCCCTCCCTCTCCCCGGCCTGAGTGAGCCAAAGCCCCCTAGTCAGCTGCTCCTTTAACCCTGTCCTGCCTGCGTGAAGAACAGATGCCCCTCAGGTGACCTACATGCAAAGGCAGGGCCAAATCCAAAACTGAACCCCAGGAACAGTGCTAACAAAGAAGAGAAAGGGAAATCACTGCCAGCAGCCTCAGGAACAGCGGATTAAATCCCCAATCAACTTGATGCACCTGCATCTGTGGAATACCTGAATAGACAACGAATCATCCCAAATTGAGGAGGTGGACTTTGGGAGCAACTGTAGACTTGGGGTTTGCTTTCTGTGCCTAATTTGTTTCTAGTTTTATGTTTATCTTAGTTTACTATTTAGAGCTTATTATCATTGGTAGATTTGTTTATTGTTTGGTTGCTCTCTTCCTTTTTTATATATATATATCTTTTTCCCGTTTCTCTTTTTGTGAGTGTGTATGTGTATGCTTCTTTGTGTGATTTTGTCTGTGTAGGTTTGCTTTTACCATTTGTCCTAGGGTTCTGTCCGTTTTTTTAAGTATAGTTTTTAGCACTTGTTATCATTGGTGGATTTGTTTATTGGTTTGGTTGCTCTCTTCTTTTTTTTAAAAATTACTTTATTGTTTTTTATTTTAATAATATACATATTTTTATTTCAATTACTATTTAATTTAATTTTATTTTATTAAATTTTTTTTCTTTCTTTCTTTTTTTTTTTCTTTTCTCCCTTTTCTTCTAAGCTGTGTAGCTCACAGGGTCTTGGTACTCCAGTTGGGTGTCAGGCCTGACTTCTGAGGTGGGAGAGCCAAGTTCAGTACATTGGTCCACCAGACATCTCCCGGCCGCTCATAATATCAATCAGCGAGAGCTCTCCCAGAGATCTCTGTCTCAAAACTAAGACCCAGCTCTGCTCAATGACCAGCAAGATCCAGTTCTGGACACCCCATGCCAAACAACTAGCAAGACAGGAACACAACCCTACCCATTAGCAGAGAAGCTGCCTAAAACCATACCAAGTCCACCGACACCTCAAAACACACCACCGGATGGAGTCCTGACCACCAGAAAGACAAGATCCAGCCTCATCCACCCAAACAGAGGCACCAGTCCCCTCCACCAGGAAGCCTACCCAACCAACTGAACCAACCTTACCCACTGGAGGCAGACACCAAAAACAACAGGAACTATGAACCTGCAGCCTGCGAAAAGGAGACCTCAAACACAGTAAGTTAAGCAAAATGAGAAGACAGAGAAATATATAGCAGATGAAGGAGCAAGGTAAAAACCCACCAGACTAAACAAATGAAGAGGAAATAGGCAGTCTACCTGAAAAAGAATTCAGAGTAATGATAGTAAAGATGATCCAAAATCTTGGAAATAGCATGGAGAAAATACAAGAAACGTTTAACAAGGACCTAGAAGAACTAAAGAGCAAACAAACAATGATGAACAACACAATAAATGAAATTTAAAATTCTCTGGAAGGAATCAATAGCAGAATAACTGAGGCAGAAGAATGGGTAAGTGACTTGGAAAATGAAACAGTGGAAATAACTACCGCAGAGCAGAAGAAAGAAAAAAGAATGAAAAGAACTGAGGACAGTCTCAGAGACCTCTGAGACAACATTAAACACACCAACATTCGAATAATAGGGGTCCTAGAAGAAGAAGAGAAAAAGAAAGGGACTGAGAAAATATTTGAAGAGATTAGAGTTGAAAACTTCCCTAATATGGGAAAGGAAATAGTCAATCAAGTCCAGGAAGGGCAGAGAGTCCCATACAGGATAAATCCAAGGAGAAACACACCAAGACACATATTAAACAAACTACTAAAAATTAAATACAAAGAAAAAATATTAAAAGCAGCAAGGGAAAAAACAACAAATAACATACAAGGGAATCCCCATAAGGTTAACAGCTGATCTTTCAGCAGAAATTCTGCAAGCCAGAAAGGAGTGGCAAGACATATTTAAAGTGATGAAAGGGAAAAACCTACAACCAAGACTACTCTACCCAGCAAGGATCTCATTCAGATTTGACAAAGAAATTAAAACCTTTACAGGCAAGCAAAAGCTAAGAGAATTCAGCACCACCAAACCAGCTTTACAACAAATGCTAAAGGAACTTCTCTAGGCAGGAAACAAAAGAGAAGGAAAAGACCTACAATAACAAACCCAAAAGAATTAAGAAAATGGTAATAGGAACATACATATTGATAACTACCTTAAATGTAAATGGATTAAATGTTCCAACCAAAAGACAGACTGGCTGAATGGATACAAAAACAAGACCCGTATATATGCTGTCTACAAGAGACCCACTTGAGACCTAGGAACACATACAGACTGAAAGTGAGGGGATGGAAAAAGATATTCCATGCAAATGGAAATCAAAAGAAAGCTGGAGTAGCAATTCTCATATCAGACAAAAGAGACTTTAAAACAAAGACTATTACAAGAGACAAAGAAGGACACTACATAATAATCAAGGGATCCATCCAAGAAGAAGATATAACAATTGTAGATATTTATGCACCCAACATAGGAGCACCTCAATACATAAGGTAAATGTTAACAGCCATAAAAGGGGAAATTGACAGTAACACAATCACATTAGGGGACTTTAACACCCCACTTTCACCAACAGACAGATCATCCAAAATGAAAATAAATAAGGAAACACAAGCTTTAAATGACACATTAAACAAGATGGACTTAATTGATATTTTTAGGACATTCCATCCAAAAACAACAGAAAACACTTTCTTCTCAAGTGCTCATGGAACATTCTCCAGGAGAGATCATATCTTGGGTCACAAATCAAGCCTTGGTAAATTTAAGAAAATTGAAATCGTATCAAGTATCTTTTCCGACCACAATGGTATGAAACTAGATATCAATTACAGGAAAAAAAATCTGTAAACAATACAAACACATGGAGGCTAAACAATACACTACTAAATAACCAAGAGATCACTGAAGAAATCAAAGAGGAAATCAAAAAATACCTAGAAACAAATGACGATGAAAACACGATGTCCCAAAACCTATGGAATGCAGCAAAAGCAGTTCTAAGGGGGAAGTTTATAGCAATACAATCCATCCTCAAGAAACAAGAAACATCTCAAATAAACAACCTAACCTTACACCTAAAGCAGTTAGAGAAAGAAGAACACAAAACCCCTAAGGTTAGCAGAAGGAAAGAAATCATAAAGATCAGATCAGAAATAAATGAAAAAGAAATGAAGGAAATGATAGCAAAGATCAATAAAACTAAAAGCTGGTTCTTTGAGAAGATAAACAAAATTGATTAACCATTAGCCAGATATTTGCAAACGAAGCAACTGACAAAGGATTAATCTCCAAAATATACAAGCAGCTCATGCAACTCAATATCAAAAACCAAACAACCCAATCCAAAAATAGGCAGAAGACCTAAATAGACATTTCTCCAAAGGAGATATACAGATTGCCAACAAACATATGAAAGGATGCTCAACATCACTAATCATTAGAGAAATGCAAATCAAAACCACAATTCGATATCACCTCACACTGGTCAGAATGGCCATCATCAAAAATTCTACAAACAATAAATGCTGGAGAGTGTGTGGAGAAAAGGGAACCCTCTTACACTATTGGTAGGAATGTAAATTGATACGGTCACTATGGAGAACAGTAGGGAGGTTCCTTAAAAAACTAAAAATAGAACTTCCATATGACCCAGCAATCCCACTACTGGGCATATACCCGGAGAAAACCATAATTCAAAAAGAGTCACGTACCACCCTGCTCATTGCAGCACTATTTATAATAGCCAGGACATGGAAGCAACCTAAGTGTCCAATGACAGATGAATGGATAAAGAAGATGTGGCACATATATACAATGGACTATTACTCAGTCATAAAAAGTAATGAAATTGAGTTATTTGGAGTGAGGTGGATGGACCTAGAGTCTGTCATACAGAGTGAAGTAAGTCAGAAAGAGAAAAAGAAATACTGTATGCTAATACATATTTATGGAATCTAAAAAAAAAAAAAAATGGTTCTGAAGAACCTAGGGGCAGGACAGGAACAAAGACACCAACGTAGAGAATGGACTTGAGGACATGGGGAGGGGGAAGCGTAAGCTGGGACAAAGTGAGAGAATGGCATGGACATATATACACTACCAAACGTAAAATAGATAGCTAGTGGGAAGCAACCGCATAGCACAGGGAGATCACCTTGGTGCTTTGTGACCACCTAGAGGGAGGGGATATGGGGATATACGTACGCATATAGCTGATTCACTTTGTTATACAGCAGCAACTAACACAGCATTGTAAAGCAATTATGCTCCAATAAAGATGTTAAAAAAGAAAATTCCTGCTAGGGAAGATTCCACTTACCACTTTCGCTCACACACAGTGTTTACGACCTCATGATCCTGTAAACATTACATACAGCAGAACTATGAAGTGTACTATAGTTTCATTTTCTTTATTGTGCATTGTTTCCTTAGAGTGAATAAAGCCCTCTTTTTTTTTTATTTGAAAAATTTAAAAAAAGATAAAAAAGAATCCAAGTACCCATCCACAGATGAATGGATAAAGCAGATGTGGTATATATATGCAATGGAATACTACTTAGCCATAAAACAAAAGATGGAATCTTGTCATTTTTGACAATATGGATGGATCTTGAGGGTATTATGTTAAGTGTAATAACTCTGATGGAGAAAGACAAAAACTGTGATTTCACTCTTAATGTGGGATATAAAAAACAAAGTAAACAAGAAAAACAAAATAAAAAACACAGATACAAAGAATGGATTGGTGGTTACCAGAGAGAAAGGGGGTGCTTTGGTAGGAAGGCAAAAATGGGTAAAGGAGGTCAACTGTACGGTGATGAATGGAAACTAGAATTTTGATGGTGAGAAAGCTGTAGTGTATGCAGGAGTCAGGTTATAATGTTGTACACATGAAAATTGTATAATGATACAAAATAATATTACCTCAATTTTAAAGGTGAAAATGGTAAATATTGTGCTTGGTATGCTATTGTAACTCCTTTTAAAGGCATTGAGGCAGCACCTTTGCCCTCAGTTACATAGGCCCAAAAGGCTGAATCGTACGCTCTTACTTGGGCCTACATTTTAGCCAATGGCAAAACTGCAAATATCTATATGGACAGTAGCTATACCTTTGAAGTAGTTCATGACTTTGGAATGCTATGGAAACAGGGGGACTTCCTCACTTCCAGCAGAAACCAAATTTAACATGGCCCTTGTGTCCAGTAATTATTCAATACCATACTCTTGCCAGCTGCTTTGGCTATAATCAAGGGCCCTGTGCATTCAAACTTGACTCCAAGGAGGCTAAAGAAAACCAAGTCACTGATATTTCCACAAAAAAACACCGCTCTCAAAGAACCTCTGTCATGTTCCAAAGGGGTATTAAATCTAATAACTGTTCGTTCAGTTATTAAAGAATAAATAGAAATTTATACTATTTATTCTATTCTATTACTTGGCCCAAGCCAGAAAAAGAATTCTGGCTTGGGCCAAGTAATAATCCAGTCCTGCCAGAGAGTCTAAAATTCCCATTAATAGTCTGTATGCTTTCTCACCAGACGGAAGCCTTCCCTTGCAGACTGGCTACTGTTACTTCTGTGACTAAAATTCTACTAGAAAAAACATCCCCCTGGGGATGGCCTGGGGATTCATATTCACTGGGGAACTCACTTCCCTGGACAAGTGCTTCGACAAGTCTGTCCTGTATGGTCAGTTTTACAACACTTTCACTGTGCTGACCATCCTCAATCATCAGGGCTATTCAAATGCACCAACAGCATCATTAAGACTCAACTCGCAATTTGTAGAGATCCTTCAAATACTCTGGCCCAAAGCATTAGTCCTTCTGAATCTCAGGTCTACCCCTTTTGGAACCCATAAACTCTCACTCTTTGAGATAATCACAGGATTCCCAATGCACTTGGCCCCTGCTGCTTTCACTCCACAGCTGGTAAAGGGGATATTCTTCAATATTTCAAAAACCTTATTGCTTCTGTTGAGAATGACCATACTTTATAGAACATTCTTTCTGCAGTGCATTCCGGGGAGATGAAGACCTTAAGCATCACACCTTGCAGTGCAGAGATTTTATCTATTGGAAAAGACATCTCCAGAAAGACTCTCTTCAACCCCACTGGAAAGGCCCTATCAGATACTGTTAATCACCCCTTGTGCTGCCAAACTCCAAGGCAGAGACTTTTGGATCCATGTGCCACATTTAAAGTAAGCACCAAACCCTGACTGGAGCTGCACACAAACTGATAACCTGAAAATAAGGATTTCCAGGAATTGAAGCAGACAACAGTTGAAGGAGACAGCTTTCCCAGGCTTGTATACTTGTATACCTTTTCTCACCCTTATTTCCTCCCTCTCTTTCTTGGCCGAGTCTATTGCAGAAAGGGAAAACCTTTCTGGCTGTTGGATCTGTCACCAGAAACTCCAGTCTGTTCATGATGTTGGAGACCCCTTGATCTTATCCACCTCTTTGATCTCAAGTTCCATTGTTGATTATACCCGCAAGCCTATGGGTGTTACCAATTTGTTTAGGCTGTTACGGCCAGGTGTTCCCATAACTTATTTCACCCTTTCTCTGACCATGACCACATGAGTTCCCATCTTATGACATTTGTTCCTCTCCCTATTTAAATAGGTTCTGTTCCCTTGAACCCAAGGGAAATATTATACAAACGGGCTGACTCCTCTTTGCCAGGTTTTTAGAAAAGACCATTTCAGGCTGGTATGCTTGCTTGCAGAATGTCTGCTCTGCATCTAATTCTATATAATCATTTTAAGCTTTATACCTGTTGCCTATCAAATTTTGTAGAAACAAAATGCCCAATAGGGTGACGCTAGCTCAGCGCTTTGAGATAATCTCCAAGGCTTATGACCTTGATAAGACATAGACCTCAGGTGGGAAATGCCTGAGAGTTCTTCCTCCTACCTTTCCTAGTTCTTCAATGGTTTCCAATCTGTGTACTTCCCCTCCAAGGTGGGACATGACACGCAGGAAAGGTCCTTCCTGGCATCAAGGGACAAAATATAATTCCACTAAAATTGATAAACTGATTCTTGATCAAAGATGCTTTCAAGGGAAGGTCTTGATCAAAACGGGGAAAAGTGAAAATAAAAGAAGCCTCATTTAAAATGGGGTCAGGAAGCCCAAAGGGAGGGCTCTCAGGCACTTATCATTCACCAAAGCTTACAAACCTCATTAGGAAGAGAGTTCCTTCTGATGCATCTATAGCAAGCTGCCCCCCACCTGCAGCCATTGAAGAACCACCACAGTACTCTTCAGTTTCCTCCTAGAATCTAATAAAAACTGGCCTTCCCTTTGTTTCCTTGGACTTGCCTATGGTTTGCCACAGTTTGCATGTCCCAAATTCCAATTCCTTTACTATTCCCAAATAAGTTCATTTTGCTGGTAAAATAAATGGCTCTTTTGTTTTCTAAAGTCAATGCAACCTCTCCTGTAATTTCATCACCTTTCCACAACGGCTTATTATTTTGAATATAACTTTCAATTTGATCTAATTTTGATTGTTTCTTATTTGGTACAATATAAGCACACTAAAATTAGTGAAACAGAAATCTGATGAATATCAATCAGTCGTTTAGGCATTTAAGTATAGCATAAGAGTCTTTCGTTATGGTTGGGGAAATCATATTTCAGGTTAAATTAGGAGAATGATGTATTTCTAATCATTCATTATTCAAGAACTGAAAAGAAACAATCAGAAAAATTAAATAATTAAATTAAATAATTAAATTAAATAATCACAGGTACACTATGAATCATAGGTACACTATGGCAAGGCTCCTTTCTAGTGGTTTTGAGTTCTGGAAGAAATACCATCCTTCACTTAATTGGAAATAAGCTGTAAAACAAATCTTATTATGTCACCATGCTCCTATTCTTTTGATACTTCAGGATTCATATGCACCAAAAATCCAGATTTAAACAAAACAAAGCCCTACTACAACACCAAACTTTTATTCCACGAGAGCAAAGTTGCATTGAAAATGATATTTAAAGGTCCCCAAGCTTTTTTATCTCAAAACGAAAAACATTTAAAAATATATGGGAAAGTTCTACACCTGTCTGTGCCACTTGACGAGAATATTAACAATATGGTTTAGTCACACCCACCTAGTTGATAGTTCGGACTTATGTAGCTTCCCTTCTCCTTTTACGCACCATCTTGGTTTCAAATTGACCTTATGGTATCAAGCTCATGCTTGACCCAAAATCAAGGCATTTACTTGGACTGATACGCTGCAGGGTAACTTGGTTTGCATTGGCCATTTGATTTCACCTCCTTTAGGTAAACACATAGCCTAACTATTCCCCCAGACCCTTGTTCCCTAACCTTGTATCACTCTGCTTGGCTGACACCACCTGCATCAGTCTTATCCCAACCACCACTGCTGGGGGAAATCAATTGATTAGCAAGGGTTCTGAGTACTAGCCAAACCAATACTATTCTGATTCCAAAATACCAAAATTAACTATGTTTGCTCACACAAATGTCTGCTATATTATCTTTTGGACATTTTATGTATTTTGAATATTTCATAATAAAAAAAATGTGGTACAATATTAACTCATCTTTATAGATATGAACTGCAATGTCCTTTCTAGTCCTTTTTCTGGAACACTGACCTCCTTCAAGAGAGTTGCATTTATACCCTAAACGGCTACTGGGAGTGAATTTTTCTTCCAACTAGAGAAGGCAGATGTGTGTAAAAAGAGCCTGACATCTACAATTAACCTCTATATATGTGTATGTGACATATTTAAATTTTCTAGACTTCATATTTATTCAAAGGGGAATATGATATTAAAATGGGAAGGAAAATAAGAAGTGACACTAGATTATATTTTTTTCCTAGAGAACAAGATCAGTGTCACATTCATCTTAGTATTTCAAGTGTGGAGCATAGGGCTTGTCTCAGAATAAGCCTACTCTCTTAATGAATAAATGAATGAGACTTATTTTACTTATACCCTATCACTGATTGCCACCCGCCTTTGTGTAATATGATCACACAAAAGAATTAGTGTAGGTTTGTACTGTTTGGAGACAAAGGGAAGGAATAAGTGTAGTGTGAGCAACCCAGTTTAGTGAGAATGATTTCACCTATGAGGATTAATGTCAATTGTATCAATGGCTTTGAGAATACTGGTTCCTCATATGTTTATTAGGGTCCATTCTTTGCACCTCTTTAGTTTATTAAAGTGAGCTTCAACATTTTGCTGAAAATTAAAAATGTGTCTGTGAAATCTCAAAGGAACACATGGGAGTTAAATATGTAATTAGCACTGTTTTTTAACAAAATTTGAGACTGTCCTTCCCTGAGATACTGGGGAATATGAGCTGCAGATGTGTTTACTCTGGCAAAAGACTCAAGATCAAAAACAACTCCCATAAACAGAGAGCGAAAAAGCCATTTCCACCCTAAAGCCCTAGGTTCCATTCTCATGTTACTTTTAGAATGACTATTTCAGTGCACTTCTGCAGTGTTTACAGAACTGTTTTAAGTGATACAGATAAAAATGTATCCAAACCTTTTCCTAAAAGAGTAGTTATCTGCAAAGCTTTTGCAGTAAAGATAGCCTACGAGGAAACAAATTCATCAGTACAAAGAGTGTCTGATGCTGCGAGGATAACGTCCCCGCAGGGTAGCTTCTATTTTGCTGCCCGAAAAGCTACAAACTGACGTTTTGGGGGGAATCTAGATAGGCTAAAAGTACAATGTGTTTATAGACAAACACACCTGCACATATGTACACACAATTTCATGGAATTTAAAAGTTATGGAAGGTTTTTCCCTTTTGCTTTAGTTTAGAAGAGGATCTTAGCATATTAAATTGTGGCATAATCGTATAGTTTTAACACCACTAACAATGAGATCTTCAAAAGGTCTGAAAGGGGAAAGAATATATTTTGCAACATTTATGACTTTAGTATTAAAGTGTCAGAATTTCTAAATGAATAAATAAGTAAGTAAGTAAAGGAGATAAGTTAGTCCGGTGGCCCAGTAAGAACTAAGCAAAACTTAAGTGGTATCCACTACTGAAAGGCAGATGGGCGGTTTTTCGACTCAGCTTCATCCGAATTGTCGCCATAAAGGAAGGAAGCCCAGGGCTATCGGATCTTTCCTTATTGCAAGAGAATCCAGAAATCAGAATTTTAGCTTGAAATCTTCTGATGGTTAAATCCCTGCCTTTTTTTCCCCCTGTTCATAAATGGTTCAGGCAAAAAAACAAAACAAAAAAACCACATCTGCCAGCCATATTTAGCTACAGGGATGCCAATTTATGATCTCTGTTTTAAGCCAGTCAGTTTGATCCATTTGCAATATAGTGTACTTGGATGTCTGTATATAAATCTCCCTGGGCCACAGTGCAGCAAGAGAATGCTTTCTGGCTGGAGAAGTAGTTAAAGGATGCTTTCTGAAATCTAATATAACATAATCATGTTTATCTTATATAAGTATCTATTTTTAACACAAAAGAAATAGTAATATTTCATAGCAAATAGCTTCCATCATTCACTCAAAGTATTTACACCACTATTGTAATATGACTCTTTATATTAATATTTAAATGGCTATGGAAATAATAGAGTTTTAGATCAAGAAGAAATAATATTATCATGCCATAGCCAATTAACTGACAGATTTTATTATTTAGCAGAAGGTAGAAAAGTAAGCTGTAAACATATGTGTTTTCAAAACAAATGACTCAGCTGTGGTATGTCATGCATTCTTTAACTCCTCTCTGAAGAAAACTGAACCTGTATAAACAAACCATTACCAGAATTTACTATTAGGAAGCAAATATATATGACCAAATCTGTCAATGTTATTCTTATTTTTCAGGTCTCCTCAGTGTCTTTTTGATCATGAGCACTGGTCCTCCTTCAAATAATTCAGCCCTGAGAATAGCCTCTTTTTCTTGTTGCTAACACTGCAGCTGACTCGTACAGAATTGACCAAATAAGCTGATGCAACTAGTGGTTGAAGCTCTTTGCCATAATAACGTGGCTTAAATAAATTTTTCAAATAGAAAATGTTGGGACATTCAGAAGAGAACTGCCCGTGGCAACTATTACTTCTTAAAGGTGTATCGCTCAATTTCCCTCTGCCTGCAATGGCTTCCCCCTCTTTCCTGCCAGGCAAGCTCCTATCAATCCTTCAAGTTACTGATTGCCTCCCGTGCAAAGCCTTTCTTAACTCCCACAGAGAACTAGTACCTTCCTCCTCAGTGAGACTACAATGCTATGTATGTTTGTATGTATGTATGTATGCATATATGTATACAAGTATCTTTCACTATTCTCCCATGAGTTTCACTGGGGCCTGAATATTATACAATTCCCAGCATTTATAACATCTGGCACATTGGAGTTACTGAATTAGTCATTGTTAAATGAATGACTGATTGAATAAATAACAACTACAACTTAAGCCCTTAATTATCAAATTTTTAAACTTAATCATTTATTTTCCGATGTATTTTGAAATGTGGATCCTGGAATAAATTATCAAGTAAAAATGATGATATGGAAATCTACCTAAGTGTGTGTAGCTGTATAGCCCTATAACTGCAGTCAAGATGTTAAGGAATATAAAAGCAAATATAAGACTATATCTATTTTTTAAAGGGCAAGTATCTTAACATTCAAAAAATATTTACTGAGCACCTCTATTATGCCATGCACTTTAATGTATACCGAGGAAAAGAAGAAAAAAGTATGAACTCATTAAAAAAGGAAGACTTCTAATAAAAAAGAGTAAAGACAGAACCCTTGGGATATATAGAATCTTTGCATCCAGTAGTTACTAGCTAATGAGAAAGACGTGGAGAGTTGCCAACGTAATTCTGCGAGTATGTTACTTAGAGGTTATGCAGAATCTACATCCACATGTTAAAATCTAACATACTTAAGGCAGCACACACACAGGTAGGTAGATAAGCCCTCACTATCTACTTTCAAGACCACCAGGACACATCTGAGAGAAAGCAGATGAAATACAGCTAACTACAGCTGTTTGGGGAAGGGATCCTGGTTTAAACTAGGACTATTGTGGAAGTGGAGAGAGGTAAGATTTCCTTATACCTTAATATTATATTCACTATCCTTTAATTTTAAGTTGACTTTTGAATTGCTATCTCAGACAATATCCCAATTAGTAAAAATGATAACACAAACAATAGATTTTTATCACCAAATCTCTAACATAGGGGTTCTTTTCTAAAATAGATGTTAAGGCAATAGATGGATACTGAGTTTCTGAGTTTAAAAGCTTAAATCGGTGGATACATTGTTTTGGAGTAGAAAAGATTTGATTAAAGTAAAATATAAGACATCTGTTTTGGGGCTAATATGAAAGTTATAAGAAATTCATTAAAAGCAATATATGCATTTGAAAATCAAAATGTATCTCTTTATTTTGTTGCCATATTTATCTCAACTTCACATATTTTATATCAGATGATGGAATAATTTTTTATCCTTTTAAAATTAAAATAAATTTTAAAATGTGGTACATGGGGTGACTGTGAAAAATAATTAAATATTAAAGGGACATTCTGCTCTGAAGTTCCAGAACACCAGTGGGGTTCTTTCATGTGATAGACCCACCAACACACACACACACACACACACACACACACACACACTCACATTTGGGGTCAAATTTGGAATAAATGTTTCTCTTGAATTTAGCCAATTTTCTGCTCTAAATCTGTGAAGGTTCTATATATTCTAGTTTGTGATGAACTGAGGGCCTGAATAGTGGGAAAAAAAGAAGAGTTTAAATAATCTCAACATGCGTGTACATTTCTTCTTGGTATAAATAATCACTGCCCAAAGGTAATATAATACCATAAAGTATTTCTTAAATGTATCTTTTAAAAGACATAGGTTACTTATAGAGAAACTATTCTTCATTATTTAAAATAAATATATTTGTATAGTAAAAATACTTTGTAGTATACTATATAAACCTATGTCGCAATTTTGGTAATTGTTGTAGTATAGTTACTCTATATAGGTGAACTGAGAAAAAAATAGTGATTAAGTTTTGAAAGTATAATTTTGAGTTAGAACTGACATAAAAATACTATCAAGCTAAGTATAAAATTAACAAAGGCTGACAAACAGTTTAGCTATCCTTACAAGAAAGTCTATATTTGATTGAAGGGAGATTGTGTCTAAAGCAAATGTAATAATATGGCTATTGATCAATCTTCTAAATTCATGAATCTTCACTTGTAGTAGAAATAAGGTGATAAAATGTGAAACCAAGGATAAAAGGAATAAAATAAAACTTCTAAATTAATTTAATTATTCAAAACATTTAGAACAAGTGAGAAAATAAGGCTTAAAAAAGAACTTTTTATTCACGTATTTTACCACATAAGTTTGTTTCATGTAATTCCCATTTTTTTAATGTTTCCCATGCCTACTTATCCCTATAAAGCTAGCTTCATTAGTTGAATTTTAGATTATTATATTAGGTACTGTTGAATAACTGAACTTATTGAAAATTATAATTTAACATTCCCAGTGATTTATAAATCAACATGCTATTCAAATACATTTATTCAAAAGTCTATGTATGGGTAATTGATTAAAGCTATTCAAAGGTAATATTTTAGGTATAAGAAAACCAATAAGGGGAGAAAAGTTATTAAATCTTACACTCACTTGCCTTAAAATCTATAGCTCCCTTGGCAGAATGTGAAATTGCAGAAAGCAAACAAACCTCTGCAGTGTTTTTCTTACCATATTGCCTGCACCTGTATATAATTGTAATTTCCCAAAGCATTACTAAACAGGTCAAAGGTTGTAGAGTTACTTCACGTAGAATAGCCCTTTAAACCCAGAAAACTAGTGTCTCATTTTAACCATGCACGTAATCTGTGCCTAAAATTAGAAATGCAAGCAATGTTATCTGGCTCTTCATGGTCATGTCTTGTCTGGTAACCAGAGGCACGAAAGAAGGCTTGATCATGGGACCATTCAGGGAAGTTGTGCAATAAAACAGGAAGCAGGGCCAAGGAGACATGTCAAAGCCTTGGATTTTTCCTTAGCTCTGCAGACGTTATGTGAAATTCCTCCTAAGGGAAAGGGTACAGGAAATTGGGTAATATTTTGCAAAGACCATTACAGCCTTGTGTCTCTCAATAACCTAACACATATATGGCCTAAAATTCCAAGCAGTCAGATAATATAAACAATCTAGCGGATCTTTGAAAGAAATATGAAAATATGTTTAAACTTTGTTATTCATAATGGTTTACCATAAGATAGTAACATCTGGAAACATAACTTTTTGAAATATAAAAAAATGAAAGATAGACAAGGTGAAGGAAAAGATGAGACAAAATGAAAAAATATGACAAAGGGAGGGAAAAATATGCCAACTTCATTTGTATTATATGGGGATGATCCTGGCAAGTGATTTGAATGCCAGCTATGTTTAAATTTGTAAGTCACTGATACTTTAGCATAAAAGCCACAGACTCCAAAATATAAACAAGAGAATCAAATATGAAAGAGTAGAATCCACAAACATGCCCCAAAGTAAATGTCATTTACTTCCCAGGGACGCCTTCTTTCAATTGTCCAGTAATTTTCTTTACTTTATTCACATTTTGAAGAAATAGCTCATGGAGACGTAGCTATACTCAATTCGACTAAAAGATGCCAACTTTTTCCCTTGTATTAGGTGCCACACAGAAGCAGAGGAAACTCAGGTTCAACAGCAAAGAACTGAAAACATTTATACTCGTAGTAAAAAACCTGTTGGACTTTTATGCACACCAACCTCAATTACTCATCTGGATTTAAACTCCTATGTGTTTGTTCTGGAGCTGTGGAGAGACAGGATAGAGGTATGAGAAATGAATGGGTCTTAAATGCCTGAGGGGCATTTCCAAAAGCCTGCCTGAGGAAGAAGTGTATGACCACAAAATGAATATCTATATATACATGTATATATAGTATTTACAGTGCAATAATAATAATAATCACAACCAATACCTGAACAGAAAGTAATTAGAGTTGATCTTCCTTTTATAAATTCCAGATAAACAGAAGGATTTCATTATATGGCATATAATTTTTCAAATCCACAAGACTTATAAAGGTGGGTATAAACTATTTTATGCTCCGCCATATAACGTTTAATCACAATGCACACAAAACAATAAGTTATTTTTGTAAATCTTTCTCCATCATCTTTTGCATGCAAGTAGTGACATCATTGTCCATATATGTCCTTTTGCCTGCCCGTTTTGGGAAGATTTCCAGAGCACAATGAATCGCTCTGTCCTATAAAAACTTAACATTATGACCTCATGTAACAGTAACACTAAATTCTTCAGTTTGTTGAAGAGGATGCCTAATAGGCTAGTTTAACATCTGAATTAAATTATATACATAAAATTTTCTAGATGTGGAAATATTTTGAATTTATGTAGTTTTGCTCTTCATCGCAGATGTAGCCTCTGTCCTGTGTCTAGGACGCTGACATTCAATCTGATAGCATAACCAATCAATCTCTCTGCTTTGGCTATTGCCTGGGTAGCAAGAATAGTTTGAGTCACAGATGGCACATGAGGCGAAGTCCCTAGTCATTCCCAGATATATGCAAACTATCTCATTCTCCTTTACTTTTATCACTGTGTATTCCCATGTCGATGAAGATACTGAAAAATGCTAGCACAAACATATTGAAAGAACACACTAGTTATTTGCATTTCCATTCACAAGTGTGTTTTACAGACTCTAGAGAAATGAGAAACACAATGACTAAATAGTTTCCCCATCTTCCAGATGGTTCTTCTTCTTTAAATATTATGAGAGTGGTACCACCAAAATTTCATGTTAACATATCTTATCCCAGTGTTTAAGACCCATAATCTTGTTCATTTTTCTTCTTTGCCTGGTTCAGTCTTCTCCAACCGCTCCATTCTAATTTTTATTCCTGCCCTTCTCACTTCATTGTACGTACTGAACTTCAAAGGAAAGGGAAAGTAAATTAAACATACTAATGTTTGATTTTGATCTACACGTTTCCATTTTGTTAACTTGCTGTGTAAGTTGCTGTAGTAACTTCTACATTTCTTTGCAGTCATTTTTTTGTCTTTTTTTGTATGTAGTCATGTTTTATACATATTGTTGATCTAAAGTGAATTCAGATGGACATAAATGAGAACATCTTGGTCATTCAACATGAAACAAAGGAACACCCAGCTATCTATTTTGTGTGTGTGCATGTGTAAGATGTTATAGCTTAAATAGTAATTTTCTTAAAAACTCAGCTAACTCTACATGATATATTAATTTGATTTGTTTTTAAGATATCTAAGTATTTTCCACTGAAAACAAAAAAAATCCTATATTCCTCAATTTTCAAACTTTGCACCGGTTAATAATAGGGGAAAAACCCCACCGTTTCCTTTTTCCTAGTAAAAGGTTTAAAAGTCCTAAAAGTACATTCCCCTGATACTTGTAATTTACTATTATTACGCCACTTCTGAAAGTAAGGAAATCCTTTTGAATGACCTCAGTTTTTATTCTTTTCTGAATAACCCACTTTGATGGGGTGTCATAATTCCTAATGGTAAGTTTAACAACATTACTTCCAACTTTAAAGCACAAGGCACGGTTATAGTGACTAAATTAAAAAAACAAACAAACAACAACATCACAACTCAACATTTAGCATTCTTACTTCAGAATACTTCAAACTTATGACTTCTTTTGATGTGTGTGTGTTTTGCTATGTGTTTGTGTTTTCCTAATTGCAAACTTGAGTACAGAGTTTGCCCAGTTGCAATCTTGGATAACAATCTGGAAATGTTTGAAATCAAGGAGGCCAGATGCAGAAACACTGTTGATCAATCTTTCCTGACTTTCAAAACCTCTGTTATTGGACCAGCTTCCTTTAGTATTCTACAGCTGCCCAGTAAAATGACCTTCACCCTTCTGTTCCAATATACATTACTATTATTAACATTGAGTATTTTATTTCTCCTCACCTGTTATTGTCCTTTCACATCCTCACATTTTTTTCCCATTTCCACTCATTTCAGATAGTACTTAAAGTGTGTAGAACCCAGATAAAAAGAATTTGTGTTATTCTCATTTGTATAGTAGAACCATTTTACTACACCAAAAGGAAATGATTTATTAGTCTTTTTATCCTTTAGGAAATGATATTAAATTTTGACAAGGATATTTGATGATGTTGTACTCGAATAGCAAACAACACGTGACTTTCTACAAAATGCAAATTGGAACCCTCTGACTCTAAGTGGGTTTTGCTCCAATACCTAAGAGACTACGAAGATTTCAGGACAAAAGAGTAGTTAGAAACATCTAAAATATCTAATTTAAGTAAGTCCATGTTAAATTATTTTCCTAGAAAATCAAAAACTCCCCTAGAATGTAAGTGCTTCCTATGGTAGAAGTTCAAAGGTACATTAAAAATGCGCTTCCTTGTTAAAACAATAATAAAAAATTTAAATGGCACACTTTTTGGTAATAGTATCATTTGTCTCAATTTCCAGACTACATCCTTAAGCAGATAAACTCCATTTTTCATGTTCTGGTCTGAAATTTATTGAAGGCCATAATGATTAGCATTAAACCAGTAAAACGGCACAACAATAGCCAGAATATGTGTGTGTGTGTGTGTGTGTGTGTGTGTGTGTGTGTGTGTGTGAGGGAGAGAGAGAGAGAGAGAGAGAGAGAGACAGAGAGAGAGAGAGAGAGACAGAGAGAGAGAGAGAGGTTTGAAATTAGATTTATTTTGAGGGTATCTTCAGTAGAGGGTAACTCAAACCAACGGCTGCCTCTTAGTTTTCCTGTAAGTAAAAATGTTTTACCACTTTCACTGTCTCACTGTCATCATTCAGGCACAGTTGTAGTTCCTCCCACCCAGGAAGATATGAGCTTGGATTTGATCTGGTTGCTATTCTGGTACTGTCAGTAATGCCACTGCTGAGCTGCCTGATTTAACTTTTATCTTTCTCTCAAGTCTCCTGGTAAAAATAATATAAATTTTATGTTGCAGTAACAACATACAAGGAATAATGATTGTGACTATAGGGAAGAAATTTCCAGAACCATAGCTTATAGTTAATTTACAATTACTAATATCAGCTTGAACTTTTGTTTTATGATGTTAACCAAATAACGTATTTTGTTAGGGTGAAAAGGCTTACTATTGCCAAAACATTGTAATAAGGAGTCTGTCATTTTCTCATAGGCTGAGATTTCATTTTCCTTCTGTGTCCATCAATGGGGAGAGATGAAATTTGTATAGTTATATGGCCTCTCTGAGGGCACACATAAACACCTGGACCAAAAGAATTTGTCATCAAAATTCGAATGGAATATTCAACCATGCAATTCTTTTCCTGTGTTCCTCTGTTCCACTTCTATTTGCCTCTATTATACTCGTAGTCTTCTGGGACAGAGATGTTGCTTCAAACCTGATCCTTAATATGTTCAAGTTCTTCTCTCCTATACCCTAAACATCAGATCTGCTCATCTCAACAGTATTATCTTATTATACAGCCCAGTCTTTTATCCTTAACCCATTTTTTTCAGGGCCGTGCATACTTATTCAGTCTTGAAGTCCTTCCATTTTGTCCTCTAGACATCTCTTTCCGCTATGAACCCACTAGCTTACACATATCTTCAGGCTTTCCCTAGAATGTTATCTTAATCTTATCATTAGCTAAACCCTACTTCTTAATCAAAGAACACCCAATTTTATAACCTTCTTAAAGAAAAAGTGCTTAATTTTCTACATTCCTTGGTTCTTGGTACTCCGAGGTAGGGGCCACATTCTTTTTGTTTCGGACTGCTACTTCTAGAGTGGTAGCTTTCCACCTTTATGCAAAGATCTTTCTATTTTGTGAGGTACATCCCATCCGATTAAACCACTTTCCCCCCATGCTGTCTTCTGATTCTTTCCTGGTCACTCCCCAGATTAACAAAAGATATTGACCTAATCTATTTATTTCCTGCCATTATCCTGGGGTATTTCTATATCCATGTGGAAAAGAGATCTATGACCCTGGCCTCTGAGTTCCATAAAAATATAAGCCTAAACTAAATTTGAACTGTCATCAGACATAATTTCATGTTATCTAAATTCCGTGACCTCAATATATTGATTTGGTATTCCATATTGATTACTAATTTTGTCCACAATGAAAATCTAGCTCTTAACTACTCAAAATTCTCCCAATTGCTTAGTTTCAAAATTTAACTGAACCAAAACCCTGCTTAGCAAGCCTTTGAATTTTTCGCCGGTTGCTTCCCTTTGAGTTCTCCATGATAGAAACTTGCACCATGTTTTCACCTTATTGGTACCTAATCACAGTGTACTGGGACTTTCACAATATAACCCATACCAAATTTTACCTGACTCTCTACATCCCTCAGTGATGTTTTCCAGCTCCCATATTATTTCTTAAATATGCCAGGCACTCTTTCCCGTCTTTGCCTGGTAACCCTCAAAGTCATCTTCCAAGATCCACCTTATCCTTTTAATTATGTTTTCTATGGCTCTCTCAAAGGCTTGGTACTTCTTTCACAAAGTGTTATAACACAACAGATATGGTAATTTCTCTCATTATATACTTTCCCACACCTGCACCACTCAGGATCCCCCAGTGGAGTGTAGGCCCTCAATAACAAGGGCTGCTTTAATCACATTTATATCTTTAGTGTCTAGCGCAGTACCAGGCTTGTTGTAGGTTGTCAATATATTATTGCTACCTAAATGTTTGTGAATTCTGGTCACTTTTGGATGGACTATCATAAACTTTCAGAAAGATTGCTTATAGGTTAAAATTAACTACTCTCTCCCCAATTATACATACTCTTGTGATAGCTGCCTGCAAGTGACAGCAAGTTCTATCTGGAAACAAGAAATCTAATCAGTATGTCAAACATTTGGAGGGATGGCAAGATACGTTATCTACCCTACAAAGCTGATTTTAGGCAATTAAGAATAGTTGATTCTGAGTTTTAATTTTCTTGGATTCAGAACTGTATAAACAACAAATTGTGATCTTTTAAACTGAAATTCAAAACTGTGATGTAAGAAGAGTTCAGATAATTTGGGGCTGAACATCCCTATATATCCTGGTACCTAGAAAAGTGCTTATCACACAAATAGTTCTTGAAAAAGACGGTTGAGTGAATGAATTGAATAGCCAGCACCATGCTTTTAAAAGCATCATCTCCTTGAAGTTTGTATAGCTATTTTAATTGTCATGGTCTTATATTTATTATTTACAACCAATAAGATAGCAAGTATGTGAACCTAATTCAGAAGAGTAAAGAAAAACAGCCATCTTGACTCATTTAATGAGATGGAATCCTTTCTCTCCCACTCTCCCAAAACAATAATAAAAAGGAGAAAATACTCAAAATCTAAGGTGTATGGATTTGGTGGATTTAGATAAAGGGTGAGCCTAAAATTTCATATGTCTGAATAACAAGTCTCATGTTTTAAAATCACAATAGTTTTGGTAACATTTGCATATACAGAGGTGAAAAATAGAAAAGGAGATCGGCAAACAAGATACAAGTAATTATGAAATCTATACTTGCAAATCCAGTAGCTATGACTGAACATCAAAACTTTTGGAAATCAAGGTGAAGAATGGAATCAGAATATTTTCAAACTCATTCTCTGGTGGTGAGGTGGGATAAAGATTCCTCCAATCAAACTGTGTCAAAAATTTCTTATGAGACGCCTTGCATATGGCACATGAATGTTGGCACAGATACATTTATTTATTTTTTCATTTAAAAGTGAAAATGTAACACTGTGACACATCAATAGTCAATTTTCCTTAGACCAGAGAGCAGAATGTATGGAAATGATCCATCTTTCACATATCTTCATATTTACAGCAGCACAGTTGGGCCAATTACCAGATATACAAGATTTAAATGATTAAAGGTAACATCATATGTGTAGACTTAACAATACAATTACAATTTGAAGATGCCATTTAGTTTCTAGAAGAAGAACATGGACTCATTGGGATCACCTGATGTCCATCAATTGCTGAAACCAAGGCTTTCTGTTTGGATCTCGCTTGCCCAATCCTGGACAGGTTCTGTGAGATGTTCAGGAAGCACAAGCTATATAGATTTCCAATTGAAATGGATTTGTCTTATTTAAAAAGAACTTAAAGAGATTAGTTTAGTTCCAGGTCAAATTTCCACTTAGAGTTTAAGTTATATCAAAAGAGACCCTGGGCCATGGGGGTCAGATCGGTCTCTTCTGAGAGAAGCTTTAAATTCTAAAGCAGGTTCAGAAACTAATGCTAAGTGCTTACAGAATCACTAACTTTGAGTCGGAACCATATCTGCCATAGTCTTTGTGCTGGTCATCATTCCCTATTTTTTGTAGCTACTCCAAAAGGTGTTTGAACTGTAAAACACATATTTTTTCTGGTACATCTAATCTTATGGAAACTAGCTTTTAACGCCATGTGTTTACAACAGGAGAATGGAAAATGTTATGTTGTCGTAGTCCTTTTTTTTTTTTTTTTTTTAAAGATTTATTTTATTGATTAATTGATTGATTGATTGATTGCTATGTTGGGTCTTCGTTTCTGTGCTAGGGCTTTCTCTATTTGCGGCAAGTGGGGGCCACTCTTCATCACGGTGCGCGGGCCTCTCACTATCGTGGCCTCTCCTGTTGCGGAGCACAGGCTCCAGACGCGCAAGCTCAGTAGTTGTGGCTCACGGGCTCAGTCGCTCCGCGGCATGTGGGATCTTCCCAGACCAGGGCTCGAACCCGTGTCCCCTGCATTAGCAGGCAGATTCTCAACCACTGCGCCACCAGGGAAGCCCCGTAGTCCTTTAATATAAGTTTAATTTTTAAGACTCACAAAATCTCAAAGTCTAATTCTCAATTCTGCTTTGGCTTTAACAAGTTTGCTTTTGATTTCTTTATTTTTAAATAAAAGACGTGGCTGGCATTCAGTTGAAACTTTCACATTTACTTCTCTTTTCTCTGGTAAACTAAGCAGATAGCCTAATTACACATTTTGTAGGAACTGAATAAAGTATAAACATTCAGAATAAACTGTTGGAAATATTCACTTGAACTCAATTTCCTTTTAAGCAGTCTAGTTTAGCCCAGTACTCTTCAATGGGTCATTTATTATGTCAACCCACTATAGAGTACATCAAAGGAGCTTGTCACTAATTGATTACATTTCTCTACCACCATGATTCACAGTGCTATAGGGACAATTACATAACTGTTTGACTTTTGCAAAACTGTGAGTTTAAGTAAACACAATTCTTTGTTATTATGATCTCTAATGGGCATATGCACAGTAAGTATCATAGTATGTAACTAGATCTTACTACATTGTCTGTCTGACTTGTGGCTCACAAAAATCCCTCTTTTGTGGCAACTGGAGTTCTGAGGAACAGCTGCTGATCTCACACTGAAATTAAAAACATTTGAGTTGTTTTGATTTATGTCAGCTCCCATGGGAAGAGAGAAATGAAAAATGGATGCTTTGTGTAAATAAAATACCATTTCTCCAAGCTGTATAAAGAAATTGTCTAAATATACTGATATATTTCTTTTATGGAAATATGGTGAGACCCTGTTACCATATTGTTAGAAGGGAGGACGACTAACAACATTCTAATAAACAAACTGCTAGGATTCTCTTTTAATCAACAGTGTTCTGAAGGTGGAACTTTATCATCCCACCGCTAAAACCCAAGTCTGAATATTGTATGATGTTGTAATGAAATGCAACCAGCAATGAAGATCATTAAAATGATACACTCTCAGGAAAGCCTAAGAAAACCAGTTTCTCTTTTCTATAGGAGTTATCCCCAAAAAGTCCAATGTCTTGTCTTAGACTTTAGTGTTTCACTGTATGTGAAATCATTTGTACGGGGATGAGTGAAATAGAGATATATTATTCTCATAATTGTTTAAATTAAATTCACTAATGTAGACTTCCGTGTTGTGGATATATTTTTTAAAGTGTCAGTTTACTTTATATACCTCTTGGTGGGGAGGAGCAGGTCCTTTTATGATTAGAATTCTCTAAGAATCTTGTGAAAACAAATCATCAAGAGAACCTATAAGCACACCAGCTGGAGTGATTGATTGGCAACACACGAACAAAAAGCCTCTGGGTTTAAAGGTACATTCCCCTCCTCCCCCCACCTAGCTCATTCTGTACTGCTTATTTGATGTTTTTTTCTTTTTTTAAAAAAAGTGGTCCCTGACCCTGGTGAGATTATGAAGGACCAAGCACATTATAAATGATAATATGCTTCCCCTCAGGAAGCAGGGTTTAAGTGTCAGAATTTTTCAGTAGTCCATGTTGTCTATTTCTCTATTTTATGGCCCCTTTGAAAAGAGTGAATTGTTCTTTTTAGAAAATAGTAATGAAATATTACTTTAGCATGGGAGTAGACTTTCTTTCTTTTATTTTAGGATGTTCTGAAACAGAATGCCAGCTTCTTCTTACACTTCCTCTAAAATGGTTTTAAAATTGCCGGTCAAAAAGTTGGTTTTTTTTCTTTTAATTGGTTAAAAGATGTACACCAAGTTTTAAATAATTTAAAATTAATGACTATTCCAAGTGCAAGTTGTTCATTAAAGCATATATTAAAAAAATTTATCAAGCAGGAAGATAATTTGTATTTTAATTATACTGCTGAAGGAATTCCACTAATTGAGTTATCTATAAAGGATTTCACTTGAAAATTTCCATTTTCACCTCTTTTGAGAAGGAAGTTACAGGTTAAAACTTGTTACTACCAAAATATCTGAGTGCTACAAAAATTTCAAAACATATTCAATATAATGACAATCTAATGGTTACATAGGGTATGAATAGTTCCTTTGAGTTCATTGTACTGAAAAGACTTCTACATGTAAAGCAAACAGATTTAATAAATACACACAAAGAAGCTGGATACTTTCTTCTGGCACAATTGAAACTTCCAAATCTGTGCATTATGACAACATAGTATGCCATTCAAAGTAAAGGAGCTGTATTCTTTTCATTACCAAATATACATTATCAGGTATACTGAAGTTTAGGTCACATTACCAGAAACCAGTCTTCATGCTTTCAATTAATTTTTTTTGACATAATGGAATTCAGAGAAAAGAGCACGAGCTTTGGAATTATAGAGACCCAGTTTGAATTCTGACTGCAACATAGACGAGAGTCTGATGTTCAGTAAATTATTTAATTCTCTGGGTCCCGAATTCCTCATCAGGAAAGGGGATTAATATGTGGCTTAGTGGGAATTATGAAGATATGTAAAGCGCTTGGCTGAGTTCCTGACACATGGTGAAGGTGCTGTCATTTTCATTTCTTATAGAAATAAGTCATGCATGCTATTATATATGCTCTTCCAAAGGCACAAATAAAATCTCAGAATTGATACTGTTACCATTGCTAACCTGATATGATTTGAAAGTAATTAAAAGTATTAAGTGTGCCAATAAATAGTCATTTTTGGAGGGAATCTTATATCTGAGGTAAAATAATTTTTTTAATTGGAAGAAATTAAAATGAGAAAACAACAGTTTTTTTTTTTTACATATGTACATGAATTCTTGCCAATTCAATAGAATTCATCCAAAAGTTTAAGAAGAGTTTAGAATTGTAATTAAAGTGGTGAGATGCATTTGAGCAAGGACCAAAAATGAAAGATAGTTTTAAATATCAACCACTATAGAAAACAATAAAACAAACACTGAAAAAACATCACTGGGGCTAAAAGATGTATTAAATTCTCTAAAAGATGTTTAAACCTGTACAATATTAATTATATAAGAAAAGAAATAGAATCAAAATAATGTTTATAAAAAATAAATGAGGATTTCATTTTAACATGAGATAAATGTCTTACAAAGAATATATGGTTTTGTGAAATGTGGTTGTGTAGATTTTCAATTAATAAACTGTGGTATAGACACATCCTGTTAGAAGGCTTATGCTTAAACTTTTCTTCAAGTAAATCCTTTATGCTGAGAAACACCCTTTATTTGTAATAATTTAGAATTCTAAGCCAAAAGGTAAATTCCTATCTTCAGTTTTTCACCCACTGTAGGGTGAATTGATTATACTGTGAATTGATATTTGCCCTCGGCATGCTTCATTAACTCACTTGAAACAATCACGTGCATTCCAATGGATGGAAATATCTAATAAATTTTCCAAAACAAAATAAAAAACAAAGGACTATCCCAATGGGTAGAAATATATAATAAATGTTCCGAAACAATAATAAAAATGAAGGGTTTTTCCCTTTTTCCTTCAAAAGCTGAGAGCTGTCCTTTAATCATATTGTACTAAATAAAGGAATACCTAAAGAAAATAAGAAATGGGCAATACTGAACTATGGAGCTGACCCTGGAAACAAACTTTTGGGGAAAAGTTGTCTAACTTCATAAAACGAATATAATAGAATCCTAGTGTACAAGCCTGACATTTTAGAATGGGTGCATAAAATGTTACCTCTTTCGACTCTATGACTTCTACTCACTCACTCACCATCTACAATATTGTCTTTGTATATGTTACATTCCACAGTACTCCAATCAGGAGATAAGTTAAAATGTTTAATAGGACAGATACACCACACAGGGTTTATTTTTGGCCAAAGTAAAATGGAGGGGGCAGACAAAATTCCGGGAACTGAGTTGTTAGTACAGGAACTATGTACGCCATACACATGTCTGAGTAATCTAATCAGTCTCTGCTCTCCTTTGCGTACACAACTCTGCTTCCTTCTGAGCATTTCCACATTTACACTGCTCACCACCTGATATGGTTCATTAAGGCAAAATAAAGTGATGAAAGTTGAGAATGGTATTCTCTCCAATTTATTCTCTACTTTCATGTTAACTTTTTAAAATGTACATAGATGAAGTTTGAGAAAATGGAAAAACCTTAGGATACAGCTGAAAGACAGTATTAAAATCAGAATCAATTTTGCAGAATATTCAATATCCAAAAGCCTACTGAAACAGGTATGCAGATGCTTAAAATTAGTAACAGGATATAAATCTGAGATAGTTTTTCTCAGAGGAATAAGCAAGCTGATACTTATTACACAAACCTTCTTAACAGCAAAATACATAACAATAATGCAGGATGTTTTTGTAAGGCCTTCTATGAATTGATTTTACAAATCCAGTCTTTTAAATTTCACAGATTTTAAATGAGTCTTTTGTGACAGTTGTAAGAATTCTATTACATGTTCTTGATAGAATATGGTGTCAGAAGGAGTAGAATATAGGTGGTAAATAAACAAAATAAATAAAACTGACCTGAAAATTCAGAAGCTGAGATTTTAATTTGGTAAGCATCATTTTTTGAGCTCTTTCCTTCTCAAGATATCAATATACAGTATTCTTTCACTCCCAGGACAATCACAGCATTCAACAACATGTTTCATCTATGTGATAAAGTAGTTTGAAATTCTTGAAACAGGTTCCCAGAAGGGATGGAAAAATTAAATAGTAAAGTGATATTCATTTACTAGGCCAATTAAAGGGTGAAATGGAAACTTTATTGCAAACATCATTTTCAATTACTTATAACACTCCATAAAAATGTAAAAAGCCCATTTCCACATTTGCCTGCACTGTTGGGAAAGATAGCTCAATATTTATTATGAAAAATTATTTAAGGTAAATTTGTCAAACAGTTCATTCAGTTGCTCTTTTCTTAGATGTAGGAATGTATAGAAAATAAAACTCGGTAGAATATTTCAAAGCAGAAGAAAGAGAATCTTTATTTCCTTAGTTCTCAATTCCTCAGGGAAAGGAGAGAGTGGGGTCAGGGAAGCTCAGAATTTGAAGAAGGGTTTGCAAAAGGCATTCCCCTGCCTCCCCAAGACATTTCCTGCTGGAGAGATGGGGAGCATCGATCAGCCAGTGTTATCTGAGCCAATCTGTTTACCTCAGACTGTAAATCACCTCAGTGGATCTTAGCCCTGGACCCCTCTGAGATGTTCTGCTCAACCTATAGACATTATCCATTTACAAGCTCTTTTTTTTTTTTTTTTCAAAGTGAAATGAAAACCCTGCCATTTCAGAAAAAAATGTGTTTACACAACCAAATGATTTCACATCTGGTGAAATTCAAGCTGCCATTCTGTAAAAACAACTCTAAAGTGTACTGCTCAGAAAACAGTACAATACCTTTCAAAATATCACTGGACTATAAACTGAAATAAACTGTACATTTCAGGATTTTAATGGGTAGATTAATTACTTAACATTTCTTTTAATTCATTTCTCTGATAAATCCAAACTTGTTAAAATTATTTTTATTAGGTAAAATTACAGAATAAAATAAATGTAAAATAATGTGTTAAATGTTTTTATTAGAATTTTAAACAATTATTTCAATGTTGTATTCACACAATGGGAATCTCTTGGTAACATGTCAAGTATAGCTGGAAATCCAGTAGAAATAAAATAGATTTGTTTGTTGATTTGGGTTAATTGCATCAGGAAAAAGTCCATTTAGTGAACTGATCCACTTTGGAAAAAATGTCTGTATTGATATGAATAACATCATAGTAACAAAAAACAGGAAAAAAAAAAAGAAATTCTATCAAGATGTATGTGCTCATCTATACTGGAAACAATCTTATATTTGAAAGCAATAAGCATGATTGAAATTAACTTTCTTTTATCCTCTTCCTAACAATGAGTGTCCTGTTTATAGGTAAAATATTTCTAGAATCTGTGGCCAATTTCACACCTATAAATTCCCACAAGCTGACTGCTGCATGGCAGAAACCATCTCTATATCAGGTTACAAGAGCAACAAATGTTCTGTCTCCTCAAACATGTTACATTATTTTATTATAAATACTTGTAACAAGTTATTTTTTTCCACTGAAACATGTGTGCACTAATTAATTGATAAAGTAGAAATTGCATACGTTTTGTTGGCAATGTAAAGAGTACACGTGTAGGGAAAATAAAAATTCAGAGAGTAAATAAAAGCCAATAGATCAAATCACTCCACGCTTTCAAGAACTCAAATCAGGGACTACAGCTGGGACAAAAATGAAATCATTCAGGCATGGGAAACTTGCACACTTAGTTGTGTTGAAACGTGCAATTTTCAGTCTGTAAATCTCAAATTTAATTTTCAGGATAAATCTCCAAAGGCAAGCATTGACTTTGTAATCTTTTCACTCATTCATTAATTCATTCATTCATTCAGATTCACCTGTGGACCTACTATGCTGCCCAGTGCTGTGCCAGTCAGTGTGGAGATGGCAGTGAGCAAAACAAAGTTCCTTTGCTCATGGAGGAAAACAGACGTTAGGATGATAAACTACAAACATATATATGCCATACGACGAAAAGTTTGATAAGAAGGAAGAAAGCAGGGGCAAGCCAGGGACTGAAGTGGTATTTTATGGACTCTGGTTTGAGAGGTCCTCGCTGATAAAATGAGACTTGGAAGGGGACCTGAATGCAGTGAGAAGCAAGCATTGCTTGCTCTTGGCCCTGAATCTGTTACTTGGCATTTTGAACCGATCTTCTGTAAAATTAAATTGTAAACTGATAAGACGGCAAATCAACAAAGATGACATTTTAGGGAGAGTTGATGTTATCTTGAATTTTTCACTAGGATTACTGGATAACAATCAGATCTATTCCCAAACTTAACATGAAATAATTGGAAAATATTCAAGGTTAGCTGTTAGTACTGCATTTAGAGAACAAATTTTAAAATGAAGAGCTATCTCTAGGAGATATTTCCTGATGAATATACAGCTAAAACACGGCCACAGAGACACTGCCCCCAATCTAAGCTAATGCTGTGCTAAACAAACAAACAAACAAAAACAACCTTAATGTTATTAAGTACTAAACAGAGTGATCTAAAGAATTACCTGAAGGTTTGTGAAGAGTAAAATCCAGATCCTCTTAGGCTATTTAATGTTATTTGTACGTGTGGCAAGGAGGGTAAGGAGAGCTAAATGACTATAATACACTTAAAATCCGAGTCACACTATAACAATATTAAATAACTCTCAAAAATCAAACAACTTGAATAAGAAAAAGGCGTACTAGTGAAATTTGTGGCCATCTGTATTAGTCAAAGCTAATTTTAAAATGTTGTATGAGATTGTGACATATGAATATCTTTTACATGTTTATTAGAGAATAGTTTGGATGAGCATACCTCTTCCAAATCCTACAAATCAGAGGCATTTAATGAAATGTATTGTATCCAGCCAATTGCCCAAACATTTCTGGGGGGCTGTATATAATAGTAGCTACCACATAATAGTACATATAAAATAAAGACAAACCCTAAATTTTAACTTTAGAGGCAACTCGGAATCCTGTCCAAACAGATGTGAATTTAAATTGTGCTCCTTTTAACCATATATAACTGTTGTTCTATTTGCTTACTTTTTTTTAAGTAACTGTCTAATTGAGCATTCACAATCTAATAAGGTGCACACCGGGACCCAAAGAGACCTCCTGTTAGGCCCTGAAGGGTAAAGGTTTTGTATCACTTCCAGATTTTCAATTAGATCCTGATTATAACATGCTTCATTTAAAGCTACAGGAATCCCAACCCTGTCAACACTACTGGACCATAACATGTCTGTCTTAATTACATCTGATTAGTTCTGGGCCCAGCTCACATTGTGTACCCTGACTCTGTAAAAAGCTGCTCATCTGCTTGGCAGCTGCTGGTGTGGAAGAACCTTATTCATCATGCTGCAAAAAAGTGTGTTCCCTCACCTTTCTCTCCTGGGATGCTGGGCCTTTTGATATTCCATGGCTGCATAGGATCAGCCAAATAATGCACCTCACTTATCACTGGCAGTATGGCAGAGCTGGGAATGGAAACCTCAGCTGCTTAGGGGCTACTACTGGGAGCATTGTGAGCTTGTCCTACTCTCCCAATCAATAACATTCTACAGGACTATTGTAAATTTTAAGTTTTGCAGAGATTGACTTACTCATCCCATGCATTCTTTCACTCTGTATTTCAAGAAGACTATACAAAATAATATTTGTCATGCATTTTCTGAAATCCGTTTTCAAGTATAATCAGTGTTATCAATTTCACTGATATATAAAGAAAGAGTTGGTAACTCTTAAACAAAATGTGTGGTGACATCCATTGGGTGTTTTTACTCTGGCATTTTCGATTTGCTTCCAGAAGCCACCAGATGAAAATGTCTGTATTGATTTTTTTTTTATTTGATAACACTGAGCTTGTTTCATGACTAATGGTTCACAAGCCATCAGAACATCCTAATTTACTCTGCTTTGTATCTGGGCAGCATTTTGATAATGGTTGAATTAATACTGGGCATTGATATCTTTATCTATAGTTAAAGGGACTTCTCATTTAGTTGTGAGTAATAGCTGAGGGTTATCTGATTCACTGGTCTTCAGTAGTAATAATAGTAGCACACATTGTACACTCTATGCTAGATTCAATTTATGTGTTTTTACATATATTAATTTAATCCAAATAGCAACTCTAAAAGGGATATACCAATATTTAACACTATGGAGTACTTAATTCCAATTTTAAAGTGAGCAAATACATAGAATTTGGGATTAAATAAATTGCCCAAACACACAGTTATGAAATTGCAGAGGTAGGATTTGAATTTCTTTCTACCATAATGGGCCTTATATAAGACTTATTTAGCCTGGAACTTAGTATCCTAGGGATAGAAAAATGGGGTTTTCCCCACTTCTATTAGGATTAACTTGTTAAATAAAAAGTGTAACTATACCTTTGGTCTCATTTTAAACCCACCACCTCCTTGCTCATTAAGCTCCAGCCTTCTTTTGATTTCTCACACATATCAAGTTCACATCAACGCAAGAGCTGTTGCCCTAGCTGTTCCCTTTGCGTAGAGAGCTGTAACCCTGAATATTTACAGGGTCCTCTTTCCTGTCACATCTTATCACTAATCTCAGCTCACATCTCACTTCTTCAGAAAAGCTTTCTCTGACCTTCTCGCCCAAAACATAATAGTATTTCCCTAGTCATCAATTTTTCACGTTATTCTCTACATTTAAATTTTTACCACAGCTAATACTATCTCTAATTATCCTTTACTCCTTCTATAGAGTCTGATAAGGTCCATGAAAGCAGAGTTATTGATCTTGTTCATGGCTGTTTCCCTCAAACTTGGAAAAGTATTTGGCGCAGGTAGGTTCAATAAATACTTCGAGTATGTACAGTCAGATAAACTATTAAAAGCTAACGATACTATCGAAGGGGGAAACTGAAGAATTATAGTCAAGTAGTCATTTATCTAACCTCAAAGAATACAGCCAGAGCCCACAGTTAGTAAGGTTGGCGTAATTCATTGAGCTCCAGTGCCCTCATGATGAGGAGAAGTAGACACCAGAGCTCTGACTCTTCTGCCTTGTTTTTGACATCTAGTCTCCAGCTTGTAACCCCAATGGGTATATGTCTCCAGTCTCATTTCTCTGGGCCTGGGAGCTAGTCTTGAAAATCTGCTTAGTATACCAAGCTATTTTGGGCAAGTACGTAACTTCTTTCCATTCTCCAACTTCCCAGTTCTACACCCACCCCTCTACCAACCCCCTTAATAGGTACTGAAGTACCACTGCTGAGCATCAATACCAGAGTAGGGCTGAGACATTTTATGCTATTCATCTGGATGATTACTGCTAAGCAGACTGCCTGAATTTTGCATATCCCTTGCTCTTCTTCTGATACTCGAATATGGCTACACTCCAGGACACCACGGTTAACTTACTGTTCTCTCTCTATATATTATCTCATAGATTCTATCTCCTGAGGCAGATTTAAAAACCAACTATGAATGTCTCCAAATTCCTATATCCATCCCAGACCTACCTGCTTAGCTTCAGATCCACTTATGCAGACCCCCAATCATTTTCACATAGAGAAATCAAATTTCAAGTGCTATTTTGTATCCCTGGTCCTTTAGCAACACTCTTCCCCACAACTTCAGACCCCCCACAAGCTTGATTTAGAAAATGTTATCAGCATGTCTTGTAGACTCTATTTCCAAAATGTTTCTCAAATCCAAACATTTCTTTCTATTTCCAGTCACACAACCAAGGTTTGTACAATTATCGTTGCCCACTTGGACTAATGCACTATTCTTCCCAATATTCTGCTCTCAAATCACTTGTGACCTCCAGAATGAGGTCTTTTCTGACCTCCATATTTAGATGTAGACCCTCACATCATGAACCATTTTCAGTTTCATTTCCCTGCTTTATTTATTTCAATGAATCTATCCCTACCAGAGATTACATATTTTATTCATTAGTACACTTGTTTATCGTCTATATTCCCAATGGAATATGAGTTCATTGAGGTCAATTCCAGTGCCCAGAGCAGCTACTGACAGATAATAATTGTTCACATATTATTTGTTGAATAAATATATAGGGGGCTTCCCTGGTGGTGCAGTGGTTAAGAATCTGCCTGCCAATTCAGGGGACATGGGTTCGAGCCCTGTCTGGGAAGATCCCACGTGTCGCAGAGCAACTAAGTCCGTGCGCCACAGCTACTGAGCCTGTGCTCTAGAGCCCACGAGCCGCAACTACTGAGCCCACGTGCCACAACAACTGAAGCCTGCGCGCCTAGAGCCTGTGCTCCGCGACAAGAGAAGCCACCGCAATGAGAAGCCCACTCACCCCCACTCGTCACAACTAGAGAAAGCCCACGCACAGCAACAAAGACCCAACACAGCCAAAAATAAACAAACAAATAAATAAATTTATTAAAAAATATATATGAATGAGAGATGTTATACTCAAAATTGCAACTCTTCTTCAAAGCTAAGATACTATACTCAAACCAAGCTCTTTCATGTAAATGGCCCAAATCCAATGAAATTTGGACCAAACCATCAATCAAGCTTTTAGGCATCTTCAGGCCTCTCTGAACTTGGAGTAGGAGTAGTTTAGTTTCATGTTGAGATACGGACAGCTCTATCCGTCCCTAGTTTCACCATACACATCTTTGTAAAAGTGCATCCATTCATTTATTACCTCATTCACTTAACGTGTTTTGTAACTATGATAACTGGTTACAAAAAAAGAATAACATATTATATGTACCCTTAAGTGTTACAAACTTTTGAGTGTTGTAATTTCTATTTAATTTCAGCAGGTTAGGAATTAAAATATACACATACATACATACACACGTACACACATAAAAGAGATGAAAGAATTGTCATTCAGTAAGACCAAAGTTGTCATTTATATCCCCCAAAATACTGTTTAATTTTTCAGAAGTATGATAGATTGTAAAAAAATTTGACGTATTCCAAATGTAGTAGTTGAAAAAACTCATATAAGTAAAGAGTTAATAACATTCCAAGGAAATTTTAAAATATTGGCAGAAAATAGACTGCAATACTATTTATGCCTTTTCATTAGATAATTTGACAAGGGTACAGATTTAAAAGCGCCATCCTATTTCACAAACCTTTATCCCTACTTTTAACGTGCAACCTCTTGTGCAATTAAGACCAATGGATTGTCTGCAGAAAAGCCAAGAAAATTGTATTCTTTTTTCAATGCTTTTGGGAGCTTTCTTCTAAAACTTTATAAATCCCTTTCTATATAGTTCAAATAGAAAAGACTGCCAGGTTCTATTATTTCTTATTGTCTGAGCTCCCCGTAGACAGAATGATTATATATGGCTAATCTTTCAGAGATTACTAGTTTTGTGCAGAGAGATAGAAAGAATCCTATGGTCATTATGTAGATGAAACAATCCTCTCTTTTAGCCCTATTTAGCTAAATTCTGACAACCCAATCCATACATAGGTGGGAAATAGGCCCCTGAGAAAACTCATTTCACATGTTGCTAAGTTACTAACCAGTTAAAAAAAAGCTAGATGAATAAGAAAGATTAAAATGCTTTTACAGTATATCATCTGCAATATGCATTTATGAGTCATATAGTAGCTATTTAAAGTTACTTCAGAAAACTAAACAATTGAGGATGAGAAATGAAGATAAATGAAAGAAGACATGAGGCTATAGAGTTGTATTAAAGTTAGCAGCTTAAATTCACAGGCATTATTTGTAAAGGTCCTATTCCTTTTGTTTGTCTTTACCTAAAATTAGAATAAAATACAGCCTAAACTTCAGGTTTTAGGCTGATGCCATAGAAAGCTAAGAAGTTTTGGTGTTTCAAATAAATTTTAAGAATGTGAATTGTCTTTCTATAATCTCCTGATTCTATCCAAGTCTCATGCTCTCACATAAAACCTTAAAATTGTAGTCATATTATCTGTGCTTGGACTTTTCCCCTTCAGGCTTACATTTTTTATTTTATTTTGAATTTGGATGATGAGTTTCCAATATACAAACCTGACACAAGCTTCTGAAAATCCTACTCATTTATACTTTCAATAAATGCTCATTGTGCAATATGAGTTATCATAGGGTGGTGTGGTAGAGCAGTAGAAAACACATCAAACACCTCTGACCTTACAGAGTTTACACTGTAGTGGAGGCAACAGCCATACCCGAGATAAACAAGAAAATGTATAGTATGTTAGACAGTGGTGGATGTTAATGGGAAGAATTTTTAGAGAAGAAAATCTGGTGATTTGTGGGAAGAATTGTCAGAGTATTTTCAGAGAGGAAGTGAGATCTGGAGTAAAAGGCAGCTTTAGTGAGAAACATGGAAAGTTTATCTTTGGTACTGGGAGAGACTTTCATCTATGTTGGCAGACACGTAGGTAGATATGTGAATGTGGTGGTAGTGGTTTGTTGGAATTCTTTCTGGTTGCTTTTATGTTCTTAGAGGCTAAGGATGGCATGAAGTAATGTAATCTGAAGGGGTGAGAAATTATTAAGGAGTTGTTAATGAATAGATTAAGGAATTAAATATAAATGCTCAAGAGCATCAAGGGCCCACCTAAAGTTATTTAAGCATTTTACGCCTTCACTTATTTTCTACTTTCCTTATTTTGATTATTTTTGGCAAAGTTATGTCATTCTGAAATTATATCAGATACTATAATGATTATCAAGAAAGTATGCAGCTGTCCTCTAGATCATAGCACATTGTTCATTACTCTAGAATACTAAAGAACAAACAAATGAATAAAGATAGAGACACACTCTTATTACACACTGCAATGCTAAATGCATGCCAGTTTACAATTTTATTTTCACACACATACACAATTAAGAACTTAATTTTCTAAAAATGTGTTTTATCTCTACAATTAACTTGGAAATATTTATATTCTATGGATTAGCTCCTGTTTCTTTACAGAGAACTAAACGAATGAACATCTCTATTTTCAAATAAGCAGAAGTCATTTCCTATGCATGTATGTATACATGTATGTTAAGGATGACACCAAGTGGAAAAAAAATCATCGCAAGTACTATCCTACCTCTGATCACATATTATCTTTCCAGCTCACCATGGCAGAGGTGATAACTTTCTTCCTTGAATTCCCATAGCTCTCTATGTACTTGTTAAATATTCCCACCCTCTAGTTTTGTTGAGTAGGTTTCTGATAAGTACATTTTAGCTACCCAATTAGATTTTCAGGTCTCTCAGAGAAGTACAGCACTGAGATTAAGATCATCATTTCTGGAGCCAGACTATCTGGATTTGAAACCCTATTCTGGCACTTTCCTTTCCCTTGCAGGTTATACTTTACTTTACTTTACTTTACTTCAGGATTAATACACATTTGCACGCAGACACATCTACCCATCTATACACACAGAAACTGACCAACCAAATACCGCCACTTCTTACTTGAGTAATCTTGGGAAAATGATTTAATTCTATGAACTTATTCTTTGGCAAAATGCTCATAATAGTACTTCTTAACTTATAGACTTAGGAGTACTAAAATAGATAGTAAAATTAAAGGGCTTAAAATACTGTCTGGAAGACTTGTGGATTAAATGGTGAAGTAGGAAAATCCTGAGCTTACCTCCTCCCAGAGACACACCAAAACTACAACTATAGATACAATAAGTATCTCTGAGAACAACCTGAAGACTAGCAGATCATTTCTACATGTTCTACAAATTATTTAAAGCTTATGAAGAAACAGCGACATCAAGATAGGTAGGAAGGGCAGAGACTCAGTCTAGATAGAACCCATACCACCACTGTGGTGACCCATAAGCAGGAGGAATGTCACAACAGCAAAGTTCCCCGCTGAGGACTGAGGGGTCTGAGCCCCAGAATGGGCTTCCCAGCCTAGGGGACCTGGATTGGGAAAATGAGCCCCAATAACGTCGGACTTTGAAAACCAGTGGGGCTTACATCTGCAAGAGCTGGAGGGCTATGGGAAATCAAGATTTTGCTCTTGAAGGACCTGCGTGCAAACTCACTGGTTCCAAGTTCCAGAGAAGAGGCAACAGCTTGGAAAGCACTGGGTCATACAAAAAGGAGAGTCATTGACTAATATTGGGGCAGGTGCTGGAGGGGCAGGGATCTGCTGGAACTTTCTAGTGACGGAAGCACTGGGGGGCACAATTTTTAAATGCTCCTTCCATCTAGCTGGCCTCGTGCTAGAGAGTGACACTTCTGTCATTCTGAATCAACTTAGCTAAAGTCATACACCCCACCCCAGTGTTCCCTTGAGGACTTGCCCCGACCAACCTGCCCACCCTGGCCAGCCCTTCCAAAGCTGCTCCTGCTCCACTCCACCTGGTGGGCAGCCCCAGCTAGAAATGGCACCCCTCCAAGGTGGCTTTTGCTCCATAGGGCCATACCTGTACCTCAATGTGCTCACAACAGTCATGGCAAGGCCTTGCAGCCAGGCAGGCTGAGGGCCAACCTTATCCAACACCACGCCTATGGCAGACATGGTCAGAGCTCATAGAAAGCCAGACTGGGGACCAACCCCCATCCACCAGGGCATCCACAGCAGTTGTGGATGAGCCATTCAGCCAGCTGAACCAGAGATCATCCTGCTCACTAGTGCACCTGCAGCAATGATGACCCAATCTCAACAATAGGATGTATTGAGCCTACACAGAGGATATACCTGCAGCATCTGGATCTGGTGACCAGAAGGGATTGTGCCCCTGGGCCCACAGGACACCTTATACATAAGACTATTATTTGAAGACTGGCAGTATAGTCCCTAATACATAGAAGAAAACACAGAGAGTTACGCAAAATGGGGAGACAACGGAATACTTTCCAAATGAAAGAACGAGAGAAATCCCCAGAAGAAGAATGAAAAGAAATGGAGAAAAGCAATTTACCAAATACAGTTCACAGTAATAGGTATAAAAATGCTCATTGAATTTGGGAGAAGAATGGATGAACTCAGTGAGAAGTTGAAAAAAGAGATGGAAAATATAAAAAAGAGCAAATCAGAACTAAGAATACAATAACTGAAAGAAAAAATACACTAGAGGGAATCAACAGAAGATTAAAAGATTCAGAAGAATGGATCAGCAATCTGGAAAACAGGATGGTGAAAATCACCCAATCAGAACAGCAAAAAGGAAAAAGAATTAAAAGTTGAAACTAGTTTAAGAGAGGGGGATTCCCCAGTGGTCCAGTGGTTAATACTCCATGCTCCCAATGCAGGGGGCCTGAGTTTGATCCCTTGTCAGGGAACTAGATCCTGCATCCTGCAACTAAAAGACCCCATGTACCACAACTAAGATCCAGCACAGTCAAATAGATAAATAAATAAATAAATAAAAGGGAAAAAAAGATAGTTTAAGAGAACTCTGGGACAACATTAAGCATACTGATATTCATATTATAGGAGTCCCAGTAAGACAAGAGAGAGAGAAGGGAACAGAAACCCTATTTGAAGAAATAGTGGCTGAAAACTTCCCCAACCTGGCAAACGAAACAGACATCCAAGTCTAGGAAGCACCGAAAGCCCCAAACAAGATGAACCCAAAGAGATTCACACCAAGACACATTAAAATTAAAATATCAAGCTTAAAGAGAGAATATTAAAAGCAGCAAGAAAAAAACACCTAGTTATGAAGAAGGAACTCTCCATAAGACAATCGGTTGATTTTACGTTAGAAACATTACAGGCCAGAAGAGGCTGACATGATATATCCAATGTGCTAAAAGAAAAAAACCAAAAAACAAAAACCTTACAACCAAAAACACTCTACCCAGCAAGATTATCATTCAGAATTAAAGGAGAAATAAAATGTTTCCTAGAGAGGCAAAAGCTGAAAGAGTTCATCACCTTTAAACTGGCCTTATAAGAAATGTTAAAGAGACCTTTTTAAATAGAAAGGGAAAGACCATACTAGAAACAAGGAAATTATGAAAGAAAAAGACCTCACTGGTAAATCAAACATATAGTGGAAGTAGCAGATCGGACACCTATAAAGCTAGTTTGAAGGTTAAAAAATCTAGTAAAATCATCTATATTTAAAATAACTAATCAATACACAAAATAAAAAGATGTAAAATATGATGTCAAAAGCATAAAATGTGGGGTGAGGGAGGGAATAAAAATGTAGTGCTTTCAGACTATGCTCAAACTTAAGCAATCATCAACTTAAAATAGACTGCTATAAATATAGGTTGTTATACATGAACATCATGTTAACCACAAAGCAAAAACCTATAAGAGACATGCAAAAAATAAAGAGAAAAGAATAAAAACAACACTAAAGAAAGACATCAAATTACAAGGGAAGAGAACAAGAGAAAAAGAAAGAAACAGAGAAGAACTACAAAACAACCAGAAAACAATCAACAAAATGGCAATAAGTACATACATATCAATGATTACTTTAAATGTAAATTGACTAAATGCTCCAGTCAAAAGACACAGGGTAGTTAAATGGATTAAAGAAAAACAAGTCACATGTGTATGCTGCCTACAAGAGGCAACTCACTTCATTCAGACCTAAAAAACACAAGCAGACTGAAAGTGATGGGATGAAAAAAGATACTTCATGCAAAGGGAAATAAAAAGAAAGCTTGAGTAGCAATACATATATCAGACAAAATAGACTTTAAAACAAAGACTGTAACAAGAGACAAATAAGAACATTACATAATCACAAAAGGATGAATCCTACAAGGGATGTAACACTTCCAAGTATCTATGCACCCCAAAAAGAAGAACCTAACACATAAAGCAAATATTAATAGACATAAAGGGAAATATTGATAGTAATACAATCATAGTAGGGGAGTTTAACATCCCATTTATATCAATGAATATAGTCCAGAGAGAAAAACAATTAGGAAACATTGGCCTTAAACTACACACTAGATCATATATATATAGATCATTCCATCCCCAAACAGCAGAATACATTCTTTTCAAGTGTGCATGGAACATTCTTCAGGATAGATCCCATGTTAGGCCACAAGTCTCATTAATTTAAGAAGACTGAAATCATATCAAGCATATTTTCCAACCAAAACAATACAAAACTAGAAATCAATTATAAGAGGAAAACTGGAAAAAACACAAACATGTGGAGGCTAAACAACATGCTACTAAACAACCAATGGGTCAACAAAAACAACAACGAAAAATCAAAGAAGAAATTAAAAACTACTTCCAGACAAATGAATATGAAAAACAGAATTCCAAAATCTATGGGACGCAGCAAAAACAATTCTAAGAGGGAAGTATAGAGATACAGGCCTCCCCCACAAAACAAGAAAATTCTCAATTAAAAGTAAAACCTTACACCTAAAGGAACTAGAAGAAGGAGGGCAAACAAAGCCCCAGGTTAGTGGAAGGAAGGAAATAACAAATATCAGAGAGGAAATAAATGAAATAGAGACTTAAAAAAATAATAGAAAATGTGAATGACATTAATAGGTGGTTCTTTGAAAACAAACGAAATTGATAAAACTTTAGCCATATTCATTAGGAACAATAATATCAAAAATAAAACGAGAGAAGTTACAGCAAACACCACATTAATACAAGGCATCATAAGAGATTACCATGAACTATTATATGCCAACAAATTGGACAACCTAAAAGAAAAGGATAAATTCCTAGAAATATAGACTCTTTTGAGACTAAATTGGAAGAAATAGAAAATCTGAATAGACTGATCACTAAGAATAAAACTGAATCAGTAATCAAGCAACTCCCAACAAACAAAGGTCCAGGATCAGATGGCTTCATAGGCGAAATCTATCGAACATTTAAAGAAGAATTATTATCTATTCTGTCAAACAGTTCCAAAAAATTGAAGAGGAAAATCTCATTTTATTAGCTCAAGAGTGATCAAGAGATAGGCATTGGAGGTATAGACACGGAGGTAGCAAAGACGAGAAAGAGGATGAGAAAGAGGTAATGGTGGAAGAAGAGTGTGCAGGCCCTAAACAAGCTTTTACCTGCTTGATCAAACTGTATAAAATCTGCCCTTGGGGGGGACCTTCAAGATGGTGGAGGAGTAAGACGTGGAAATCACCTTCCTCCCCACAAATACAACAGAAATACATCTACATGTAGAACAACTCCTACAGAACACTTACTGAACGTTAGCAAGACCTCAGACTTCCCAAAAGGCAAGAAGCTCAACACGTACATGGGTAGGCCAAAAGAAAAAAGAAAAAACAGAGACAAAAGAATAGGGACAGGACCTGCACCTCTGGGAGGGAGCTGTGAAGGAGGAAAAGTTTTCGCACACTAGGAAGTCCCTTCACTGGCGGAGATGCGGATTGGTGGGGTGAAGCTTCGGAGCCATGGAGGAGAGCGCAGCAATAGAGGTACAGACGGCAAAGTGGAGAGATTCCTGCACAGAGGATCGGTGCCGACCAGCACTCACCAGCCCGAGAGGCTTGTCTGCTCACCCACAGGAGCGGGTGGGGGCTGGGAGATGAGGCTCAGGCTTTGGAGGTCAGATCCCAGGGAGAGGACTGGGGTTGGCTGCGTGAACACAGCCTGAAGGGGGCTAGTGCACCACAGCTAGCTGGGAGTGAGTCCAGGAAAATGTCTGGAACTACATAAGAGGCAAGAGACCATTGTTTTGGGGTTCGCAAGGAAAGGGGATTCAGAGCACTGCCTAAACGAGCTCCAGAGATGGGCGTGAGCCGCAGCTATCAGCACAGATACCAGAGATGGGCATGAGACGCTAAGGCTGCTGCTGCAGCCACCAAGAAGCCTGTGTGCAAGCACAGGTCACTATCCACACCTCCCCTCCCGGGACCCTGTGCAGCCCGCCACTGCCAGGGTCCCATGATCCAGGGACAAATTCTCCGGGAAACACACGGCGTGCCTCAGGCTGTTGCAATGTCAGCCTGGCCTCTGCTGCTGAAGGCTTGTTGCACATTCCATACCCCTCCCTCCCCTCTGCCTGAGTGGGCCAGATCCCCTTAATCAGCTGCTACTTTAACCCCGTCCAGTCTGGGGAGGGAACAGACGCCCTCAGGCAACCTACACGCAGATGGGGGCCAAATCCAAAGCTGAACACAAGGAACTGTACGAACAAAGAAGAGAATGGGAAATTTCTCCCAGCAGCCTCAGGAGCAGCGGATTAAATCTCCACAATCAACTTGATGTACCCTGCATCTGTGGAATACCTGAACAGGCAATGAATCATCCCCAAAACTGAGGTGGTGGACTTTGGAAACAACTGTAGACTTGGGGTTTGCTTTTTGCATCTAATTTGTTTCTGGTTTTATGTTTATCTTACTTTAGTATTTAGAGCTTATTCTCATTGGTAGATTTGTTTATTGATTTGGTTGCTCTCTTCCTTTATATATATACATATATATATATTTCTATCTTCTCTTTTTCGTGAGTGTGTATGTGTATGCTTCTTTGTGCGATTTTGTCTGTATAGCATTGCTTTTACCAGTTGTCCTAGGGTTCTGTCTGTCCATTTTTTTTTTTTTTTTTTTTTTTAGTAGGGTTTTCAGCGCATATTGTCTTTGGTGGATTTGTTTTTTGGTTTGGTTGCTCCCTTCTTTCTTTCTTTCTTTCTTTTTTAAAAAATAATATTTATTTTATTTTAATTTCAATAACTTTCTACTATTTTCTTTTCTTTCTTCCTTCCTTCCTTTCTTTTTTTTTTTCTCCCTTTTCTTCTGAACCATGTGGCTGACAGTCTCTTGTTATCTGGCCGGGTGTCAGGCCTGAGCCTCTGAGGCGGGAGAGCCAAGTTCAGGACATTGGTCGACCAGAGACCTCCTGGCTCCACGTAATATGAAACAGCGAAAGCTCTCCCAGAGATCTCCATCTCAACGCTAAGACCCAGCTCCACTCAACAACCAGCAAGCTACAGTGCTGGACACCCTATGCCAAACAACTAGCAAGACAGGAACACAAGCCCACCCATTAGGAGAGAGGCTGCCTAAAGTCATAATAAGTTCAGAGACACCCCAAAAGATACCACCGGACACAATCCTGCCCACCAGAAAGACAAGATCAAGCCACATCCATCAGAACATAAGCACCATTCCCCTACACCAGGAAGCCTACACAACCAACTGATCCAACCTTACCCACTGGCGGCAGACACCAAAAACAATGGGAACCATGAACCTGCAGCCTGTGAAAAGGAAACCCCAAACACAATAAGTTAAGCAAAATGAGAAGACAGAGAAATACACAGCAGATGAAGGAGCAAGGTAAAAACCCACCAGACCAAACAAATGAAGAGGAAATAGGCAGTGTCCTGAAAAAGAATTCAGACTAATGATAGTAAAGGTGATCCAAAATCTTGGAAATAGCATGGAGAAAATACAAGAAACGCTTAACAAGGACTTAGAAGAACTAAAGAGCAAACAAACAATGATGAACAACACAATAAATGAAATTTAAAATTTTCTAGAAGGAATCCATAGCAGAATAACTGAGGCAGAAGAACGGATAAGTGACCTGGAAGATAAAATAGTGGAAATAACTACCGCAGAGCAGAAGAAAGAAAAAAGAATGAAAAGAATAAAGGACAGTCTCAGAGACCTCTGGGACAACATTAAATGCACCAACATTCAAATTATAGGGGTCCCAGAAGAAGAAGAGAAAATGAAAGGGACTGAGAAAATACTTGAAGAGATTATAATTGTAAACTTCCCTAATATGGGAAAGGAAATAGTCAATCAAGTCCAGGAAGGGCAGAGACCCCCAAAGTTAGCAGAAGGAAAGAAATTATAACAATCAGATCAGAAATAAATGAAAAAGATATGAAGGAAATGATAGCAAAGATCAATAAAACTAAAAGCTGGTTCTTTGAGAAGATAAATAAAATCGATAAACCATTAGCCAAACTCATCAAGAAAAAAAAGGGAGAAGACTCAAATCAAGAGAATTGGAAATGAAAACGGAGAAGTAAAAACTGACACTGCAGAAATACAAAGGATCATGAGAGATTAGTACAAAGAACTACTTGCCAATAAAATGGACAACCTGGAAGAACTGGACAAATTCTTAGAAAAGCACAAACTTCTGAGACTGAATCTGGATGAACTAGGAAATATAACCAGACGAATCACAAGCACTGAAATTGAAACTGTCATTAAAAATCTTCCAACAAACAAAAGCCCAGGACCAGACGGCTTCACAGGTGAATTCCATCAAACATTTAGAGAAGAGCTAACACCTATCCTTCTCAAACTCCTCCAAGATATAGCAGAGGGAGGATCACTCCCAACCTCAATCTATGAGGCCACCATCACCCTGATACCAAAACCAGACAAAGATGTCACTAAAAAAGAAAACTAGAGGACAAAATCACTGATGAACACAGATGCAAAAATCCTCAATAAAATACCAGCAAACAGAATCCAACAGCACATTAAAAGGATCATACACCATGATCAAGTGGGATTTATCCCAGGAATGCAAGGATTCTTCAATACACGCAAATCAATCAATGTGATACACCATATTAACAAATTGAAGGAGAAAAACCATATGATCATCTGAATAGATGCAGAAAAAGCTTTCAACAAAATTCAACATCCATTTATAATAAAAACCCTCCAGAAAGTAGGCATAGAGGGAACTTACCTCAACATAGTAAAGGCCATATATGACAAACCCACAGCCAACATTGTTCTCAAGGGTGTAAAACTGAAACCATTTCCACTAAGATCAGGAACAAGACAAGGTTGCCCACTCTTACCACTATTATTCAACATAGTTTTGAAAGTTTAAGCCACAGCAATCAGAGAAGAAAAAGAAATAAAAGGAACACAAATTGGAAAAGAAGTAAAGCTGTCACTGTTTGCACTTGACATGGTACTATACATAGAGAATCCTAAAGATGCTACCAGAAAACTACTAGAGCTAATCAATGAATGTGGTAGAGTAGCAGGATACAAAATTAATGCACAGAAATCTCTTGCATTCCTATACATGAATGATGAAAAATCTGAAAGAGAAATTAAAGAAGCACTCCCGTATACCATTGCAACAAAAAGAATAAAGTACCTAGGAATAAAACTACCTAAGGAGACAAAAGACCTGTATGCAGAAAACTGTAAGACACTGATGAAAGAAATTAAAGATGAAACAAACAGATGGAGAGATATACCTTGTTCTTGGACTGGAAGAATCAACACTGTGAAAATGACTCTACTACCCAAAGCAATCTACTGATTCAATGCAATCTCTATCAAACTACCAATGGCATTTTTCACAGAACTAGAATACAAAATTTAACAATTTGTATGGAAACACAAAAGATCCCGAATAGCAAAAGCAATCCTGAGAAAGAAAAATGGAGCTGGAGGAATCAGGCTCCCTGACTTCGGACTATACTACAAAGCTACAGTAATCAAGACAGTATGGTACTGGCACAAAAATAGAAATATACATCAATGGAACAGGGTAGAAAGCCCAGAGATAAACCCACACACATGGTCACTTTATCTTTGATAAAGGAGGCAGTAATATATACACGGAGAAAAGACAGCCTCTTCAATAAGTGGTGCTGGGAAAACTGGACAGCTGCATGTAAAAGAACGAAATTAGAACACTCCCTAACACCATATACAAAAATAAACTCAAACGGATTAAAGACCTAAATATAAGGCCAGACACTGTAAAACTCTTAGAGGACAACATAGGCAGAACACTCTATGACATAAATCACAGCAAGATCCTTTTTGACCCACTTCCTGGAGAAATGGAAATAAAAACAAAAATAAACAAATGGGACCTAATGAAACCTAAAAGCTTTTGCACAGCAAAGGAAGCCATAAACAAAACGAAAAGACAACTCTCAGAATGGGAGAAAATATTTGCAAACAAAGCAGCTGACAAAGGATTAATCTCCAAAATTTACAAGCAGCTCTGGCAGCTCAATATCAAAAAACAAACAAAACAATCCAAAATTAGGCAGAAGACCTAAATAGACATTTCTCCAAAGAAGATATACAGATTGTCAACAAACACGTGAAAGAATTCTCAACATCACTAATCATTAGAGAAATGCAAATCAAAACTACAATGAGGTATCATCTCACACCAGTCAGAATGGCCCTCATCAAAAAGTCTACAAACAATAAATGCTGGAGAGGGTGTGGAGAAAAGGGAACCCTCTTGCACTGTTGGTGGGAATGTAAACTGATACAGCCAGTATGGAGAACAGCATGGAGGTTCCTTAAAAAACTAAAAATAGAACTACCATACGACCCATCAAACCCACTACTGGGCATATACCCTGAGAAAACCGTAATTCAAAAAGAGGCATGTACCACAATGTTCACTGCAGCTCTATTTACAATAGCCAGGTTATGGACGCAACCTAAGTGTCCATCGACAGATGAATGGATAAAGAAGGTGTGGCACATATATATACAATGTAATATTACTCAGCCATAAAAAGAAACGAAATTGAGTTATTTGTAGTGAGGTGGATGGACCTAGAGTCTGTCATACAGAGTGCAGTATGTAAGAAAGAGAAAAAGAAATACCATATGCTAACATATATATATATGGAATCTAAAAAAAAAAAAAAACATTGTTCTGAAGAATCTAGCAGCAGGACAGGAGAATAAAGACGCAGGCGCAGAGAATGGACTTGAGGACATGGGGAGGGGGAAGGGTAAGCTGGGACGAAGTGAGGGAGTGGCATGGACATATATACAGTACCACATGTAAAATAGATAGCTAGTGGAAAGCAGCTGCATAGCACAGGGAGATCAGCTCAGTGCTTTGTATCCACCTAGAGGGGTGGGATAGGGAGGGTGGGAGGGAGACGTAAGAGGGAGGAGATATGGGGATATATGTATATTTATAGCTGGTTCACTTTGTTATATAGCAGAAACTAACACACCATTGTAAAGCAATTATACTCCAATAAAGATGTTAAAAAAATAATAATAATAAAATAAAAATAAAATAAAATAATAAAATAAAATAAAATAAAATAAAATAAAATAAAATAAAATCTGCCCTTAATCTTTTCAGTTACCTGCATCTTAGTTAAGGGAGGACCAGATATGCATTTCCTGTCCTCGATTAATGAAGAATGGTAGAGTGGGGTCTCTACCATTTCCAACTAAATCTGTTCTAATATCTTATTCAGTCAATTGTTTGAGGAGGTTACACACCTAATCAAGTTACAAATCCCAAAATAAGTAGTCAACTTCTGACAGAACAATGAGTTTTGAAATAGAACTCTCATTCATAAATATATATATATATTCATATTTATATTTCTACTGTGCTAGTAACGTATTTCATTGTTTTACCTATAGTCATTACACATGTATACAGACACATAAACACACACAAACGTATATAGTTATAAAGTCTCTTCCTAGTTTAAGGGAATCTTTTTGACCGACTTCTTTTGTAAAATTCTAAACCAGGGAGCCACAAACATGAATTACATCATCTTTTAAAATTTTCTAGCAGCCACATTTAAGAGAGTAATAAACAGGCAAAATTAATTTTCATAATACACAAATGCACAAAATATAATTTCAATGTAAAATCAATATAAAATTATTAATATAATTTTATGTCTTTGAAAACCAGTGTGTACATCTATAGCACTTCTGAATGGGCTCAATAGACTCATTAACTGGTGGCTATGACATTGGACAGAACAAGTCTGAACTAATTTGTGGCTCAATTCTGCTCTGCCTAGTGATATTGATCGATGTATTTTCTTAATAGAAATAAAGGAAAAGTTATCTAAAAATAGCTTTGGAATACATCTGAAAATCTTATATGTGCAATTAGAAATGCAGGCTTAGCAGAATATCTGGGCTTAACGGCAGGTTCCACATTTATTAAGTCAGTCTGCTAATAAGCTTCTTGGGTACTGCTGAGAAATAATTGGACATAATTAATAATTAAATGGCTTAAGGGCAAAATAAATATTTCCCTAATGTTTATTTTTATTTAAAAATAAAGTGAAAACTGTGCCTAAGAGTGGGTAGTTGTAGAAGTGGAGCTGCTTCTTCATGCGAAAATATGAAAAGCAACTTAAATGCATTAAATGTTAACACTCTAATATTAAGCTCTGAGATTTCCTGTTTCTGTTATTGCAATTATGCCCGACATGGAACTTGGAGTACAGTGAAAAGAAAAACAAATGCCTACCATAAAATTTGTTCTGTAAGTACTTGAATAAAGGGTTAAGAAGAGTTGTCACTTATTGAAGTTTATTAAAGTTTTCCTTACAGTATTTTTAATGCTCCCCAAAACTCTATTAGGTAGCTATTGTTGTTCTACTATTTATCCATGACAAACTGAGTCTTAGAGACATTAAGTAACTTGTTCAAGGTCAAGAGCTGGTAAGATATATAACCAGGGTAGACCCTTCATATGTTTTCTAACTTTAGAATAGTTAATCAATTTCACGGAGAGACATATGTAATGTTTTAAGTAATGTATTATTATGTTAATATACCTTCCATATGATTTATAATAATATATATCTAATATATTAATATAGTAAATGGAAGGTTCTACTTTGGGCTGCTTAATCTTAGAAGATTAAGCCATTGTTTGTTTCTTACTTCAGGGTGGCTGTAAAGAAATTTCAAATGAATTGGTATGGAGATTTCAAATGAATTTAAGATAAGAAAATTACATTTAATGTTAGATGCTTTCACACTTGTTTCTATTTAATCTTTAAAATAACAGAGCAAGATTGATATTAACATTGTTTTATAGATGAGGAAACTGAGGCTTAGAAGAGTTCCTGCTCATAGTGGCAAATTGAGATTTTACCATGTCTGCCTGGCTACATTTCTATGTCTTTTCATGACACCATCACCCTAAGTTGAGGAAAGTTTCAAACGTAAGACGTTTATGGAAATGTGTGCAATGGGGTGAAAGGAGAGACAATGTACTCTTTTTTGTTTTTGTTGTTTTCTAAAAGAAGAGTTATTTTTAATCTTGTTCAAGATCATAATAGCATGCTTCCAAATAAGGAATATAAATTTAGATACGTGGTATCAGTTTTTATTTTGTTTTGTTAATTATTACAATATCTGAAAATACAAAGTATAAATATTCATCATCCTCCAAAATTAAACAGAAATTTAAATATTTGCTTTCTGTCATAATGGGGATGCACACAAATTCTTTCTTGTATTCAATTAATTATCATGATTAAATATTTTCAAAGTCTATTATGTGTCAGACACTTTTCTAGGTACTGGAGGTATGATACTTACCACACAACAAATTATTGCCCTTGAGAAAACTTGTGTTCTATAGATAAACAGTATATAGAAAGATTTTGATGACTGTCAACTTTATGCAAAATTGGTCATATGGTAATTCTTATAAAATGTAAGCAACATTGTTGAAGTTGCTTAAATTTGCTACTTCATAGATATTTGGAACTTTGAAGCTGAAAACTGAAATTCTCTATGTAAAAACTATTGTTAAGTATAAGGGTAGATAAAGGTGTTAATTAAGCTAAAGTATTCTTCTTCAATAAAATATGTGACTACTTGCTAAATTCTAGCCTCCGAAGCAAGAACGTTTAGAATCTTTCCCTCTGCCAATTGCAGATATATAATAAATACTGCTCATTTCTATCCTTCTGTTCCAGGTCAGCTTGTAAGGTTAATTGAAATGCGTACTGAATAAATGCAGCCGCCCCACCCTGCCCCTTTTTGCGTTCAGAATTGACTAAAATTGTAAAGTATGGCTGATATATTTTGCCCTTTCTCATGAGTTTAGATTATCTTTTAAATATCTAGATGATCTGTAATAACAGTGGCTAATAGATATTGAACACTTATTCTGTACCAGACACTGTTCCAAGTATTTTATACATACTATCCTTTGTGCTCACATTGGCTTTCTTTTATTTGTGATAGTATCAGTCTTTAATTTAGAGAATTATTTTGCTTATGTGCAAAATGATATCATAAAACGTATATACTTCTCTCATTCAGAGGGCAGCCAACATACATTGGTGTCTTTTCTCCTCACTCATTTATTCAAAGTTGCAGACTGCAATTCAGCAAGGACTGCAAGAGGATGAGGTCTGAGGTTTCCTCCCTTGAAAGCAAAATGCCATTATTACAGCCTAGAATGATATGGACCCCGTTGTAAGCAAGTTTGGAGACAAAGAAAATTCCATTTCAGCTTAAACTGCACTTTTGTTTCCTCAGTACTGCTTCCTGCTTTATACATGGATCAAAGCAGAGAAAGGAGAGGGGCGGGATATTTGTGATTTTCTTCTTAATAGGCATGAGTCCATATTCATAAATAAATAAATACAAACCAAATCCACAGTTTGGGTATAATATAGTATATCGACTATATACGTTATTACTCATTCGTATCAGCTTACATCAGTGGTTTCAAACTTTAGTAGTCATCAGAATCAGTTGACATTTGCATCCAACCTCCAGTTTCTGATTCAGTATGATGGATTTGGGGTCCAAGTATCTGCATGTTTAAAAAGTTCAAGATGCTACTGATGCTGCTGGTTCAGGGACCACAGTCTGAGAACCGCTGATTTAGATAATGTGCATAAACTCTGGATTAATAGCTGCTGGGGCTGGGGCTTACTTGAACAAAATATGCTATCAATCTGACTTAACCCAGGTACTCAGGCAGTCTCTGTGTAGGCCACATGAATACAAAGTATTGCATCAGAAACTGTGGTAAAGCAAATGATATGACAGTCTTCTTCCCGAAAAAGCCCTCAGATTTAAGGAGGCCACAAATCCCTTTCTGAAGAATTAAATGGGGAATATAAATAAACCAAAAATGAAAACCAACAAATATTAATTGGTGTGTTAAACTCAATGAATATACTGAGGACTATGGAAGCATAAATGAGAGACAACGAGTCCATTCTGGGAGGTCGAGGAAGGCGTCAAGAATGACAGGGTGCTTGAAGTGAGTCTGGGAGATTGGAGGATAAGTCGGCATCAGGTAGACTGGAGAAAAAGGCCATATACCTTAATACTATTCCTGACAAATGCCTGCACTTGCTAGCAAAGAAAACCAGGTCACAAAGTGTAAATGGGATCATTATAAAAGCCATTCCCATCACTAGAAAATACAGCTCAAAGCATATTCCTTATTTATTGACAGTGGGCTGTTAATAATGACTATTTAGTCTTATACTGGTCCATTTGCTGTCAGATCTCTCTGAGCACTGTGTATCTTTTTTATTCACATCCCTTCAGATGAGGGGCGACATACAGATATTCAAGAAATCTTTCATGAAAGAAGAAATGGAAGAAAGGATATGAAGAATTATACCATTTAAGATGATTATTGTTTTAAAACAATTCCTAAAGCAAAAACAAAACAAGCAAAAATAATTATGCATGTATTTCAAATTTGCATTAATTTCTTGTTCTTTTAAATAACTTAAAATTGTGGTAAATGAGATATGTAGGAAAAATTTTGGTGACTCTGCTTTAGGATATTCTTCAGTTATAATTTCAGAAGTCTAAGGTGTAGATTTCAAGTCCTATTATTAAAAGATTATCTGGAATATCTAAAGCACCAGAATGCTTTAAATTCTAGTGATTTTAAGGTAGTATAGCTTGTCATTTTTTTTGAGGTGGTGTATCTGTTCTAATTTCCAATTAAAATGATAAATTAAACATACCATTAGTTTTTTAAGCATTCATTTCCACAGAAAACTACCTATGCATGCATCTGTCCATGGGTACATTTACTAACTGTATCATCAATTCTAAAGTCAAAGCACAAATGAGACTGTTAAATACCATTTGCAAAGAGCGGCACAGTATCATATCATCTGAACAGTCGATTATGCTAATGGCAATCGGTATAGCACTGATCTACGTTTTGGGGGGTATATACACTGCTATATCTTTTGATATGATAAGAAATCAAAATCCCTTCTTTATAACTGTGTTTAGAATCAACTTGTAGAAAATTCAAGCTTTCATCTATTAGGAAAGCCCAGGTAAAACTGCATCAGCCAGCCAGTATTGCATGGTAGAAGTAGTTCAGGTTCCAAATTACGCATTTTTCTTAACTGAATAATACAGATTTGCACCCCACAGTAGTGTTAATCTGTTTATTGCTTTAGTAAATCCTCAAGCATTTGTCCAACTACCATAATTCTTCTGGGAAGACAAGTTCCTACAAAAACTGCACAAGTGTAACAAGTGCAGTGCTCTAAAAGAAATTATTTTTTTTAACTGTGAAATTCTAACAGATGCTGCCTAAATAATTGAACCAATAAAGAACGCAAAAGGTATTTGAGTGGGAGAACTTGACTAAAAACCAGGACACCTATGCCCTTCTCTCAGCCTGGCCTCACACTGGCCATCAAGATTTTGGTGAAGAACAATTTTGACATTTCCCCTCTCTGATAGTGCCCATCCTACAACCTCACACAGATTACTGTGGTGACTTGTGTAACGGAAATGATTCGATAGTTCAGTTCAATGAATATTTACTCAGCACCTACTATTTACTGGGCACTGGAAAGTCCGCATCAAATCAAAGAGATGGCCCTTGGTCTAATGGAGATGGAGAGACAACTCTTACAGAATGGATTAACAACAACAAAATCCTCAGTATATAAAGAAAATGACTGCAGAAAGAGCTTAACACTGTAAAATCTAAAAATCACAGAACATGTGAGCAGACAATGGGGGGCAAGGAAAGTAGCTCCTGAAAATGTTGGGAGGGCAAAGGAACCTCTCTGAGAGTGACACTAAATTTTAAACCTGAATGATGAGATTTCTGGGGGGAAAATTTCCCATCAGGGGCATAAATCCATAAGCCTTCAGGTAGTTCTGAGTATTGGAAAGACAGAGAGATTGCCACATGGTCAGAGTACAGTAAACACATGAGAGAAGAGTATCAGGTAAGGTTGGAATGGAAGTAGGATCATGTACACGCAGCCCAAGTTAAAATGTGTGAATTTCGGCTGGGGGAGGGATAAATTGGAAGATTGGGATTAACATATACACACTACTATATACAAAATAGATAACTAATAAGGACCTACTGTACAGCACAGGGAACTCTACTCAATACTCTGTAATGGCCTATATGGGAAAAGAAGCTAAAAAAGAGTGGATATATGTATATGTATAACTGATTCTCTCTGCTGTACACCTGAGACTGACACAACATTGTAAATCAACTATACTCCAATAAAAATTTTGCAAAATGTTGGAATTTCAACTCTTGTTCAATGGGAAATTGCAGAGGGTTGGAAGCAAAGAGTTAGATATTTTGATTTATGTTTTTGAAAAGATTATACTTGGCTTCCGTGCAGAAAATGATGCTCAGGGACACAAGAGTAGAAATAGGGAGATCAGAGAGGCAAAGACCGGTCTTCAGGGTGAGAGTTGATGGTGGCTTTGCATGGCAGCAGTGAAGAGAGAAAGAACTAGACACACCCTGATTTGTACAAAAGTAGTTTGTACTTGAATGTACAAAGTTGGGCATCACAATATTTTAAAATTTCTCTAGACCCAAAGGTCCCTACATTTAAATTCTTAGAATGACGCTTGAATATCCAGGTTTGGTAGATCCAGTAGAATGACCCAAATGATCTCATTTTAAAAATTTCATTTTATTTCATCTTTCACCCCTCAAAAAAAAAAAAACAAAAACAAAAAGACAAGTGTCCGTACACTTTGGAGAAGATAAGATGAATCATGGCAGTACACAAAATCTTTTCTAAGAGGGTAAAACAATATCCTCTCACTGTCAAAGAGTATCTTCTGGCTTAAAATTACTCACTGTCAAGGAGTACCTTCTGGCTTAAAATTACATAAATATTGACATAATGGAAGGGAATTTGGAGGAGTTTCTAATGTTTGAAAATTTAAACACAATGGAAAATTAAGAAATAAATATGTGAGATAACCTAAGGAGGAAAATCAATCTGAATTGTCAGATACATCCAGGGCCCTCTTGACAGGACAGTGGGCAATTTTTCTTCTTCACGGAGAACAAAGAGTATTTGAAGTTTTTTTTTTTTTTTTTAAACAAAGTAAATTTATTTGTACTTTTTTGGGTTATTATATGATTTTGTGATGCTAGGAAGCTACATATGAACATACCTCTCAAGAACAAATACAACGTAATGATTCTGATATGCAGGTAATATGATTTAGGGGAGAAGGGTGTTGGCTCTGGGGCCAAAGACCTTGGGATCAAATTCCAGCTCTGCTCCTTATTACCTGTGTGACTACCAGCAAGCCACTTAACCTCTCTGAGCCTCCCTTTCTTCCTCAGTAAAGAAGGGCACTATGATGCTCAAACGAGTTCATTTGTGTGTAATACTTAATTAGCATTAAGAATCTAGAAACTGTTATCAGTTACATTATACATAATTGAGAGACAAAGAAAAATGAAGCAAATTGGAATTTCTAAGAAAGATAATTTAGTCATCATGAGAAGTATTTGAGGGCCACTTTGCAGTCCTTCCTTTAGAAATACTTATATTTCAGGACTTTCCTGAAAAGTTATCACATATCTCAGTCTATGAGAAGTACTACAAATAAGCTCAAATAAAACTAAAGTGCCTGACAATTATTACATATAAAATGTATATAAATATACAATGTATTAACTGAATATGAAAATGTATTTTGGCAATTGAATACTCAGTAAAATACACAGTTGAATATAAGTTTCTTACTGTTAAGAAAAAGCTTTAAGTATGGCCTACATGTTGGAGAAAACATATCAAGCATTTGTTACAAAGTGGCTAATGTATTTGGACTGTCTGATTTTATTTTAAACTGAAATAGAGCCCCTGAGTTCCTCAGCTTTGTCACCATACTCAAATCATACAAACATGCACCACAGCCATTAATCAGCACTGTATAACTGAAGATGGATTTCTCAAAATAAATTTAAAAAATATGTCTAGAGAACAGGAAAATATGTAATGTCCTCTATCCTGTGGAAATAAATCACCATTTGCTGCTCTTTTCGTGTGTCCAGCAGTAAAGTTCATAGTCAAAAGGTACAGAAGAAAGTAGAGGCCACTCTCTAGTCCTTTCTTGATCTGTTCTCTAGTCCCCACTGATCCTGCACTAAGGGCTCATTCCTTGGGAATGATTCATATGACAACCCCAAAACAACAGACAAAATCTGCTTCTTTTCAATTCCTGCTGACAATGCAGCAATGGAAACAACACAACTCTGGGTGAAACAGAGTATCATGGATCTGACCACATTCTTGTTTGCTTTGGTGGGCTAGAACAATTTAAATTTTCTATATAATAAACGTAGACATAATGAGAAAAGCCAAGCTCTGTTGTTCTGTTAGCTCATTTGCACAATTCAGGTGCTTTAATCAAACGCACTTAATCAAAGTTTCGTAACACGGATAAAAAATGAGTTAGTTAAAATGGGTTACCTTTTGTGGCAGCAAAAACTGGTGGATTAATTGTCACAATATCTCTTTTGTAAAGTGAAAGGTACATTATAAATTCTTTTAGATCAAAGGAGTTAGACATAGCACAGGTTTTACTTTAAGTGCCAATGTCTCCTAAAAGTAGCAGCACCTGTATTAATACACATAGGCTCCTTCTGTGGTATGCTCTAATTTATATCATCATCTTTTGAAAATGATATTTGGAAAGGACAGTTGGCAGCTCTAGTAAGAAATTCATAAGAAATCAACCTTAATTTTCCTACTTGTCAATCTTACAAATGGGAACAATTTAAACCTTTAAAATGAAAGACATTTTAAATCTGTTTACAATGATCTTTCAAAACTACTGGCAGGGTATTTGAGTCAAAGTAATACTGAGGAGTTGAACTGAGACAAAATTTTAAAATAAAACATTTGAAAATCCTAATAAAATTATACATGTAAAATCGATCTATAAATAATAAATTTTATAGTTCATAATCTTAAAAATATTCAGGATTATGGATTTTTGGGGGTAGAAGGTGCCATAAAAGAAATCCTATACAACTTTACTTCTTTTATGAGAATCTTCTCTTTAACAGGTGGTTTACAGGTTCTAGAAGAATTCACTCTTTCAAGGATAGACCATGAGCTGTAATACTATTCCATTATTACAAATCCGTCCTTGCATTTTGTCAAAGGCTGTTTGCTTATTGGTTCTAGTTCTCTCTTCTGGGCAATAAGATAAAGTCTATGCTCTCTTCCACGTGAGAAGTCTTGAAAAAATCTTTAGAGCGTTATCTTCTCTACAGTGAAGTTTTTATCTAGGTCAAACATTTCCAGTTCCCTTAATCATTTCTCAAGTTACCAGGTAACAGAAAGCTTTCCTGTTTGTACTCATCAAGGTTGTCAATAATCCTCTAAATATGTGGGATCAGAACAATCTAAATGTTTAATTGTGGTTTATCATTTCCCTTAACAAGTGGAAGTCAGAAGACCTGGGTTCTGGAATAACACCATCTTTTGCAGTTGGGAATTAGTTTCTTTTTGTAAAATAGAAATAATTGTCTCTTACTCTTCAAAATATGTCAGCCCTGCCTAGTACACAGAATTGTGTTCTGTATCAAATTTAAAATAAATACAACTGATAGTGCTTTGAAAATTGTAAAGAAAAAGTGTGGAGTAAATATATTGTTATCATTTTTCAGCATTCTCTTAAAGATTCATTTAGTATTCTTATCATAAGTGGCTGAATATCTGCTTTTTACTCATAAACTGTTATAACATGTGATATAATAATACTAGTTACGATTTAGCATATACTAAGTCCCAAGCACCATATGGCACTTGACCTGTAATGTTTTATTTAACTGACATGACCTTGTGGAGATAGTACAATTACCTCCATTTTCTATATTAGGGAATTCCCAACCTGTGCTTATGCAAGATTATATTTATATTCTTATTAAATTTCCCTCGTTTGTTTTCGATCACTGTTAACTTGGACCAACGGACTTCAAACGTCTTTGCAACTCACCATTTGTTAAAAATTGAGCAAAATTTCAATAAATCTATATATTTCTGTTTATAAATTATATTTGTATGTACTGATGTATTAGTATATATTATACACTAGTAAAACTAGAAATTTAAAAGGATGATCTAAATTTAAATGAAAATTCTAAAATTTTTTCAATGGAATATCCTGTGTGTCTGTGGATTATGGGCAACATGCTTTAAAACATCCCTACTATCCCTCTATACTGGCTTGGCAAACTAGTTTTTTAGTGTTTTTTTTTAGCCCACTTTTGTACAGCCATGAACTCATAATGGCTTTTATATTGTCACATGATTGAAAGAAATCAAAGGAAGAATACTATGGCATAAAAGAATACTAGGGCATAAAAACGATATGAAGTTCAAATTTCATTGTTTCTAAAGTTCTATTGGAACACAGTCCCACTCATGCTTTTTCTCTGTGCTTTGTCTAGGGTTACTTTCATGCTACAACTACAGAGATGAATGCTTGTGACAAAGATTGTATGGTTCACAAAGCTTAAATATTTACTATCTGGCATTTAAAAGAAAAAGCTTGCAATCCCTGCTGTAGGCCAGCGAAATCTTATTTATATCCAAAGTATAGATACAGTCACTGGAAATACAAACTTGTGTAGTTAGAGAGACTCTATCTGGCCTCAGAGTTTGAGATTTAGGTTATACTCTATAGTTCTTGTTAGCCACATGCCCCTCAGAAATGATCTTCAGTTTCTGGTTCTTTGATTCAGCATTTGTGAAATGATGACAGTGCATTGGATGAGCCCTCTGTGCTCCAAGTTCTTCAGTTTAATACTCCTGAAATGAGCCATGCACATACAAATATACCTAATGTGCATGCACTGCAATAAGAATCAGACATATGTGGTTTAAAGAGTCTTTCTAGACTTGACGGGATAACTAACTATAGCAATAATAAAAATAAATCTGAGCACTGATAATACAGTTGGCATCATTTAGTGTAGGGCTAAAAAACACATTTTCAAATTGTTATGCTTGAAAGAACAGAACATGCAGTTCAGGAAAATGAACGCTACAGCATAAATAAATTATGACTTTCAAGACCATAAAAATGTAAATCCAAATTTAATGAGGAATTAAATACCCTAGAACTTACCATTAAATCAACAACTTGATCTTGATAATATAAAGTTTATTTCACCTTTTAGAGAGTCTTAGACAAATATTTCTGAAATCCTCTAGGTTATACCATCTGGATTTATTTCACCCATTTGGTTTTGTTTTTACTTGAAAAATAGTTAAGACCAAAATAGTTCTATAAGCAAGTACAGTATGAAATATAATATTAAAAGCAAGCTATTTATAAGAGACTTCAAGTTTTTTTAATAAATAAGTTCTTTGTACTTTTAAATATGCAGGTGTGCTAATTTCAACTTTCTGAATTACTTCCGTGGATTTGTTAATGGTGGCAACAAATATCGTAGACCTTCTAGTAAAAGGCATGTAATGGTGATTAAGAAATGTTTCCACATGGAGCAGTTACAGCTTGTAAAAGTATTACAGGAAAAGAATGCCAAATAACAGAAGTAGATTTTCCAGATGCCCAGGAAATCCCCTCCCTGTGAAAAACATTTGGAATCTAAATGAATTCTTTGAGGACAATAGGTTACCAGTTTCTCTCCTGCTTTATAGAGTCTTTGACTAAAGTTTCTTGGTGATAATGAAGGAGCATAACATTCTCAGACATTGAGATTGTGACTCTATTTGTGTGGTGACCTAATTTCGAAAGAAAAAAAAATTAGCAGGCAGGTTCTAACAAGCACTGACATATTTAAAAAAAAAAAAAAAAAAAAGGAGACGGGTATTTAATGCCAGGTTTGTCCCAGAAAATCTAAGATGTGCAATTGCAACATCTATATGAAGTATCAAACATTAATCCTAAACATGAGCATATCAATGTGCAAATTAATTTATATCAAACATAAATATTCTACGGCTTGCTGTTGAACAATTCATTGCTTGCCATTGTAACAGAGAAGAACAAACCTGACTCCATATTGAATCTGTTCCTTTAGCTCTAACCTTTGTGCTCTGTTGCCTGTGCGGAGTCAGCCTGGCTCTGCACCTTTTATAAAAGCATGTTGCCTATAGCCTGAAATCTAGAGGATCGTTCATTCTCAAGGCTCTGAACTTTAAAGGTGTAACACTTTTCCATTCATGTAAAGATAAAAAGTTGCAGGACAGAGAATAACATTTGTCTTGTTGGAGGTTTATAGGAACACCGGGACCAGACCTGGTTGAAAGCTGCAAGAAGGAAGGATTCCAGCACCAAGAAGTTCCCCTTTTAGTATTTAAGAAACCTGAATTCCAACTTGAGTAAGATGATTCTTTGGGACGCCACTCCACCACCTTCTCAGTCTGTTGACTTTCCAAATAAAGTTGCTATTCCTCACAGCAACAACGCCTCTCTTGATTTATTAGCCTGTCTGAGCAGTGAGCAAACGGAGCTTGGACCGGGTTACACCATCAAACAGCAGAACAGGGAATGAGGAGAAGAGACAGCTGATACAATCTCTGACTTCTGAGTGAAAGCTCTTCCAGTAGAATACTTACACACAACTTGTGGGTGCACCTGTACTGCTTTTCCACACTTACACACAACTTGTGGGTGCACCTGTACTGCTTTTCCACTTCTATATCCTTAGCCTCTAGAAGCATGATTGGCTGGAAACAGGCACTCAGTAAGCAGTTATTGAATAAGCAAGGGGTGCGATGGTGTTGCTACAACAGTAGACTGGAAAATCTACGCTATGTCAGTGTTTTGAAAATGGCCAAATTTGCCTTATTGCCTTAAGTGATCTTTCCTGTTAACAAAGATCCTGCTTGAGCTAATTAATTCCTAAATAATTTTTGAATATCAATCATTTGCAAGGTGGTTTTCTAGGCACTGGAGAGAAAGCAATGAATCAAGCATACTCTCTGATTTCATGGATCATACTCAAGTGGGAGAAGTCAAGACATAAATAAAAAATAAAATACCTTAATGTAAACTATGGACTTTGGGTAATACCAGTGTGTCAAACAGGTTAATCAACTGTAACCAATGTACCACCTGGTGCTGGATATTAATAGTAGGGAGGTTGTGCATATATGAGGGTAGAGGGTACATGGGAGCTCTCTGTAATTTCCGTTCAATTTTGCTATGAACCAAGAACTGCTTTAAAAAATAAAGTCTATTAAAAAGTGTATTGTTAGGTAAGATGGTGATTGGTGCGCTGGAGAAAAAGTAAACAGTACGAGAAGGATAGGAAGCACTAAGAGACATTTAAAAGATACATTATGATCACAAAAATTACCTGAAAGTTTTTATATATCTTTCCTTTCTATTCTTTCTATTCTTTTCTATTTCTTTCCTTTCTTATCATTATTTTCCTGCTTTTTTTCCTCCTAACCTATAAAATGTCTTTGATTTGACACATACATCAGCTAAATTGATAGGACATATCCTTATTAGTTATCAAGCCTAAAATGCCTGCCCATCACACAGTCCTCATGGATCCACAAGGTCCCACATGATCTGTATCCCACTGGCCTCCACTCCAGCCTCATTTACTTCCTCCAACTCCATCCACCCACACTGTCCTCTGGACTGCTCCCCAAACACACCAAACCCTCCTACACCTCAGGCGTTTGCCCTTGGTGTTTCTTATGCCTGGGATGTTTTGGTTACATTTAAGCACCTAGAATCTGGAAGTAACTCTCTCTGGGTTGAATCCTAGTTCCATTACTATTAGCCTATGACCTTGGCCAAGTTGCTATTCTTCTCCATGTCTCAGTTTCTTCATCCTTAAAATGGAGTTATTATCTTGTTCACAAGTGGATTGTAAGAAGTAAATGTGTTAATGGATGCAAAGCATGTAAACGGTGCCTGGCACGTGGTGAAATTTATATAAGTGTATCCAGATTGGCACACAACTCTCATTCTTCTGCCTTCTTCAGGTCTTCACACAGAGAGGCCTAATGTGACTTTCTCATTTAATATTACAACCTCCTATGCCAGCCCCGTCCCTATTTCCATTTTCAATGGGTTGCATAGGATCTCTCGCTACCTAACTTATTATCTGTTTCTTCTTATTTAGTTTAACTGTCTTCTACGACTAAAATATTAGATCCATGAAGGTAAGACTTTTTTCTGGGTGACTGTTGCATCCCAACACAGTGCCTGTGTCACTAATTGATGCTCAATAAATCTATGTTTAATGATGGGATGAATATATGTATGAATGAGTCCACTCAGCAGAGAAGATCTGAAAAGGTTCACAGATATCTTTGATTCATCTATCTTTGACCCAAAGATATACTGGGAAACACTAGTAAGTTACTAGTTTGTGGCATCCGAATGTTTGTTTCAAATTTAAAACAAATCTTTAATTCACTTATTTTCTGCTACATTAAAAAAAACTGAAACTGACTGTTTTCTCCTCTGTCTGACTAAAGTTTCTGGATCTGCTTTTATAAATTAAAAGTTTAAGAAACCATTACAGAGGTATCACAATTTAAAAGGTATTTAGTTAGATATCATTAGCACCAATTCTCTAAGTATATTATTTTTATAATAATCTTCTATGTTTGTACAGCATACCACAGAAACAAATATTTACTCAAGAAAATCAGACTGGGGAATGACAGTATCATATTGATTCAGAAATGATCTAGGAATGGCTTTCTCATAACCCTAATCTACTTCATCAAAATGTACACAGAAATATTTATTTAAACAAATTAAATACAAGCTAAATCATATGCTTACATAGCCTCATGATATGCTAAAATATTTATTGCAACTTATTCTAAAATTATAAAATAATGAAGGGAAGTTATCACAGAGAAAATAAAATAAAACTTTATAATTATTTTAAAGGCTTTAATACAATCAAGCAACATTTTAAAAGTTTCTTTTCATCCTATTATAAATTACAAGGAAATACTAAGGTATGATGATAAATCAATAAAAACTATAATAAAAATTTCATTGTATACTGCATGTATAAAAGTCAAAATCAATTGTAATTATTGTTTTCAATATTTTACAATTTAAAATTCATTGAATTTCCAAAACAGAAACAATAATTTGGAAAGATACATGCACCCCAATGTTCATAGCTGCACTATTTACAATAGCCAGGACATGGAAGCAGCCTAAATGTCCATTGATGGACGAATGGATAATGTTGTGGTATATGTGTGTGTGTGTGTATATATATATATATATACACACACACACACACACACACACACACACACACACACACAATGGAATACTACTCAGCCCTAAAAAAGAATGAAATTTTGCCATTTGCAGTAACATGGATGAACTTGGAGAGCATTATGCTAAGTGAAACAAGTCAGACAAAGACAATTACTGTATGATATCACTTATATGTGAAATCTAAAAATTACAACAAACTAATGAATGTAACAAAAAAAGAAGCAGACTCATAGATCTAGAGGACAAACTAGTGGTTACCAGTGGGGAGAGAGGACAGGGTAGGGGCAATATAGGGGTAGGGATGTATGAGGTATGAGCTATTAGGTATAAAATAAGCTACAAGGATATATACAATGTGGGGAATATAGCCAATATTTTATAATAACTCTAAATAGAGTATAATCTTTAAAAATTGTGAATCACTATATTGTACACTTATAACATATAATATTGCACAGTAACTACAATTAAAAATAAAATAAAATAAAATAAAATTCATTGAATTTCTAATCTTATCTAATTTAAAATGCCAGGAAATGCTTGATGCTATTTATTATTTGTTGATTCTGAATTTTAATTAAGTAATCTTAAACCAACATACCAGCAGATTTACTTGGTAGCGCAGTGGTTAAGACTCCACGCTCCCAAAGCAGGGGGCCCAGTTTCGATCCCTGGTCAGGGAACTAGATCCCACATGCATACCGCAACTAAGAGTTTGCATGCCACAACTAAGGAGCCCGCCTGCCACAACTAAGACTGAGAGCAACCAAATAAATAAATAAATAAATATTTAAAAAAAAAAAAAGAAATTCAGGCATGAATTGTACAAATGACTACCTTTTCAAGATTGCATTTAATTTTCTTTTACCTCTGTCAAACAGAACCAGTCATATTTTCCAAATAGATTTACTTTACTCTCAAGAACGGGTCTCAGGAAATTGCCAACTTTGTTCCTGAAACTGCCTATTTGCTTACTATCATATCACCTTACCTCACACAGTATGATCACTTTGCACAAAACATTTGCCCGTTTCTAACATCTCTTGCCGGAAAATGGTTTCACCTACCAGATTTGGAGACAACTGTATAGTTCTAAGGTGTGCTGTAGCTTTTAGTTTTATATAATTGAATAAACATGCTGAGACCTTTGGTGGATGAAGTGTTAAGGTAAGTGTTGTGTGAATACAAAATTTAAAACCAGTCTGTCTTTGTTCTAAGGGAACCTGCTCTCCTACTCTGTTGTGTTAAATATCAACTTCATATGAAATGCTATTAACCAGAATAGTCTAGATTAGTTTTCCCCCTGTAAGTGATGATGATAATACCTATGTCGAACTACAAATGACACAATTCATGTAAAGTTCTTGGCTCTTGGTATTCAATAAATAACAGTCATTGTTAATGATCTACCAGAGAAACTAAAAATATACTAGTCAAGATTAAATATTTCAGAAGTCTACAAAATAATGAGACAAATTTAAATAAATATTTTATCTTAAGCTAGTTATATTGGGAGGCAGTAAATAATTTCAATAATGTTGTCATTTTTTACATAATTTGAACAGCTACTCTTTTGGGATTATCTCCTTAGTCAGAATGTGTTACAAAAAAAAAAAAAAAAAATCAGTATCATCTCTATAAGCACATCTTAATTTTGCCCACAAATGGTGTTATCCTGGTTAACTGTTCACCTCATTTACAATCCATAACACTGAAAGTTTCTCGGATTTTGGCAAAAATTATGTTCACCATCAGGAAGAAAAATACTAAGGTCAGAAGTAATTTTCATGTCACTAAATTTACTGTTTAATTTTCAGTCCTTGGATCATTCCCTCCCCTTGATTTGTTGTCTTCACTTGGATGCCAGGACATTTGTCTCTCCTGGTTTTCTCCCTACATCTCTGCTCTTTTTCATTCTCATATGCTGCTGGTACCTTCTCAACTTCTAAACGTCTCTTGGACCTCTTCTTTTTTCTATCTCTATACTCACTAGCTTGATGATTTCCTCTGGTCTCATGAATTTAAATGCCAAATAAATGTTCTCTAATGGTTCTCACATTTATAGTATTTCTATTCATATTTCTCATCTGAATTCCACACTCTGGTATGCAACTATTAACTTGACGTATCCATTTGTACATCTGATAATCATCTCAGTCTCTGCTTAGTCAGCCTTTCTCTTATCAATAAAAGGCAACTCCATTCTTCATGTTGTTCAGGCCCCAAATTTTGAAATTAACCTTGACTCATCTCTTTCTCTCATCCTACATACAACCCTCCAACCCAACAGCAAATATTATTGATTATATCTTCAAAATGTGTCCAGACTCTCAACACTTCTCGCTCTCTCTAATGTTACCACCAGATCTGCGTCAACATCTCACAGCTGGTTTATTGTAATAGCCTCCTGACTGTTTTCTCAGCTTCCATTGGCCTTCCATCTCTTCTCAATACAGCAAAGAGAGATCATGTTTCCCTGTGAGTCAGCTCATAACATGCTTCTGCACCAAGTGTGTTTCATCATAACTAAAAACCAAGGCCCTACTTGATCTTCTCATCCTTTTTTCATCTTTGACTTTGTGTGCCCTTTTCTCCCCCTCACTTATTCTTCTCCAGCCACACTAGCCAGCTTGCTCTCCCACAAACACTTCACAAACACACCTGTGTGCCACAGGGTCTTTGCACTTGCTGTTGAATACATGGCTCACTCCCTCTCCACCTGCACACAGTCGGCCAGTTGTCCTCTCCCCTCGTCATCCTAAATGGAATGACAACTTAATCCCATCCTCCCTGTGGGCACCTCCTATTTCTCTTTCCTGCTTTATCTTTCCCTTAGCACTTATCAACATCTGACATGCTATATATGTTACATTTTTACTTTTGTATTGTCCATATTCTCCCACTAAAATATTAAGCTCTGTGAGAACCAAGAAGTCTGTGTGTTCATTGCCACATCCCCAAACCATGCCAACGCCCAACCCCTAAAAGGCACTCAAAAAATTTGTTAAAGAAGTAAATAAATAAACAAAAGTTTATAACTCATGTAGTTAGTTAAAGAAGATATCTTGATTCCCATTTTGTGTCTTTACCACTCCAGCTTCTCTAGGTCTGGAATGATTCTTGGTTTTGGCTGACCTTGATTTCCACTCCAGTGATTTGGATCTTATATTTTAAGGACAGGCCCATTTAATTCCAACACTATATATTCTTGTTTCTAGATTCCCTGCATCTTGGTTGCTCACACTCGGCAGGTGGGATGGCCTGTTTGCTCTGCTGGCCTTGTCGGAAGGCACTGGCTGTCCCACCACCCAGTGTCTTTCCCCTGAGTTTCTCAACACCAATTTATACCAGTCTGGCTGGACTTTTTCCCACTGCGTTAATGGGTTTGTCTCTCTTGCATCTAGATGCATCCCAAAAGAAAGTATCTGCCTCACCCCAAAAGACATGTCTGATTCCATTTCTCTCCCCTTTCCTGACTGCTTCATACTGTTGCAATCTTCCCTAGCTATCCTGCAAGAAAAAAGTATGCAGAGTGCCTGACTCCTGTTTTGGGATCTTTCGCCTTTTCAGATTCAAGCCACTTCAGGTGAACTCGGATCTTGGCCTGAGTGAGGGGAGAGAGAACTTCTGGAGCTCAAAATTCTATGTTATCAGGAAAAGGGAAATGTGAGACCTCTGAGTTCAAGTGTTTGTGACTATGGGTTGCAGACCATTCTAAGAGTCTGATCGATCCTTTGAGTGGGCACCTCATGATGGCTTGTCTTGGCTCTCCTCATCCTAGGAGAGAGAGAAAATAATTACCCCTCTTAGGATGTTCAGAAGAAAACTTCACATGGGAATGTATCTTTGTACCACTTTTATTACTTTGTACCTCCCATTTCTAAGAAGCTAGGGAAGCAGTATATTTTTTTTTCTTTTTAAAGACCAGATCTTGTGAGAAAAATGTAGACATAAATATATAAATAATTGTCATGAAATCCATAAAGTGTTATTGAACTGTGTAGAGGAAGTGTACTGGAGTTTGGCAGGGAAAGAAAAAAACATAAGCAAACTCAGGGAGGCTGGCTAAAACCTGTTATTCTGGGTGAATTCTAGAGTTCAACATGGCTGATATAGAGTCACTAAGGGGATGTGATTAGAGATAATACAAAAGAGCCAGGCAGATGTGATGAGGCAATTCATAGACAAGCCAGAAGGGCTCCCGGTATTTTATGGAATGCACAAATTCCTTAGTAATTATGTAAATACAAGAAAAAAATTCACTACACAATATCATAATGCACTCATTCAATTAACAACATTTGAAAATGGGTAAGTCCAAGTGTAAGTGAGGGCCTGGAAAACCCAGAACTCTCATGAATTCCTGAATCATAGAACTGTGTGGAAATAAATCTAGCTGTACTCAATGAATTAGGTATGCACGTCGCATGTCACTGGAATGGAATCTCTGTAGAAGTGTTTTTGCTACTCAGGCTCAGGAAATGACTTCTTTGAAGAGGCCAAAAGTTGGTTGGATATGGGAGCTATGTCTAGAACATAATAAAACTGATGTCTATGCATTACCAAAACTGCTTCTGGGAACTGTTTAGATTTATTTGGACAGGCAGCTGAGGTTTTGGCTTCTTGTCTCATTTCCATCTGACATCATACTTTGCCATCACGTTTGTTTCACATCTCAGCAGTGCTTATCTTATTTTCTCCATTCACTTATTACCTAATGATTCTCTATGTCTTATTGTCTCACTGTAGTCTTTACTCCAACCATCACACTTATACTAAACTTTAAGCTCACTTAATTTTAATATTTTATTTCACGTACTTATACATTACAATTCTGATTAATATTTTCATTGCAGTAATGCTTTGTTTTCACAAGTCAATTGGAAGAATAACATACCATTCCTACTTTATAATATTAGAGGCTTCTTTTATTATTTCTACTCCTCTGAATTGTAGTTTAGTATGTTAATTTTGATTCAGTCAGCACAGTGATTTGGTGGAAAATTTTCTTCAGGAAAAATTTGCCTAAAGTAGGTGAGTTGGGGACAAATATTTATTAGATGTTGGGCGGGCGGAATGAAAAAAGGAGGGCATTCCAATTGATGGGAGATTCAAAGGCATGCAAATAAGCAGCATGGAAGAATGGAAAGTTGGCTGGATTTAACAGAGTCAGTCTGTAGTGGAAAAAGATAAAATTAGAGAGGTACAAAAGTGCCAGTTGACAGCAGACCTTGAATTATAGGCCAAGAGTTTAGACTTGATATAGTAGGAGTAGCTGATTCTTGAGCAGGAAGGTGATGTGATAAAAATGGCATTTGCAAAAGATTATTTTAGCAATTTACAAAGGAATAATTGTAGCAAAAGGAGACTGGAATTAGGATCACCAGCAAAGAGGTGATTGTAACCCGTGTCTGAATAGAATAGGCCTGAGGTTATAGAAAAAGGGAGAAAATGATGACTACATCAGACACTATAAAGGAAGAGGTTTCAAAGGTTGGTTCCTGAATCACCAATTTCAGAATCACCTGGCACGTTTCTTAAAAATTCATATTCCTGTTCTACATGCCAAAACTCTTTAACGTGATTCTTCAGGGTGAGGACTGGGAATGAGCATTTAAACAAAATATCTCTGTAATTATTTTTCCCCGTGAAAGCTTGAGAACTTCTGCTCTGGAGGAAGCATGAAAGGAACACGGTGACTATACTTGAGAATGAAGGAGGAAGAAAAGAGTACAATGATTACATGGCAGCCAGTCTAAGGCTTAGGAAAAATGACAGAGCAATTAATAGAGACATTTTTAACAGATTTTATTTTTTAGAGGAGTTTCCGCTTCACAGCGAAATTGAGCAGAATGTACAGAAAGTTCCCACATACCTTCTGCCTCTCCCAGGGTCAGCATCCCCCACCAGAGTGGTACATTTGTTGCAATGGATGAACCTACATTGACAAGTCGTTACTATCCAAAGTCCATAGGTTACGTTAGGGTTCACTCTTAGTGTTGTATAGTCTATGGGTTTGGAAACATTTATAATGACATGTATCCACCATTATAATATCATACAGAGTAGTTTCAATGCCCTAAAAATCCTGTGCTCTTCTTATTCATTCCTTCTTCCTCCTAAATTCCTAGCAACCCCTAATCTCCATAGTTTTACCTTCTCCACAATGTCATTTAGTTGGAATCACACAGTATGGAGCCTTTTCAGATTGGCTTCTTTCACTTAGCAACATGCATTTAAGGTTCATCCATGGAAAATACTGCACTATTGATGACATCTGAAACTACTACATATGGATGCTGCTTTATAAAAAAATACAAGGGTCAAGACATAGGTGCCCCCAAGTCTAAGTGGTGGAAAGAAAAAAATCTCAGCAGAAAATGAAGACTAGCAAACAAACATGTAGAAAAGTATCTATGGCTGCCCTCTGAGCCAACCTAGGATGGAGAAATATTTAAAACAATGAAAACCGAGAGGAGGAATTTGTTAGGTGTGAACTTTCTAAGAGCCTTGGGTTTTATGTCACAGGACATAGTTTTCCTAAACTAGACTTGGATAGGGATAACTTCATGTGCTTATAAAAAACTCAGATTCCCAGGTCCCAATCCAGAACTGAGTCAGAATATCTAGGAGACAATTGCAGGAACTGGTATTTGCCAAGTTTCTCAGGTGATTTTTATGACTGCCCAGAGGCTGATATTTCTTAATGAGATTCATAATTCCCAAAACAGTCCACAGAGGGATGGTGGTATATGTTGAAATAATACAGATGTAAAATATAGACTTGTCTCCAGGCATAGCTAACTGACATTACATAACGTGTGGACAGCTGTACTTTTCTAGATTAAAATAGAGCAGTAGTTCCCAGACTGAGGTGATTTTGCCCCCCAGGGGACATGTGGTAACATCTGGAGACAATTTTGATGGTTACAAATTGGGGTCGGGGGAAAGTAAACTTGCATCTAGTGGGTGCAGAGCAGTGATACTGCCAAACATCCTACAGTACAAAGGACAGCCCTCACCCTCCCCACAACTAAGAATTATTGGCCCAACATGTCGACAGTGCCAAGACTGAGAAACTCTAAAATAAAGAGAAGTAACAGTTAAATGCAATATATGAATCTAGTTTGAATTATAATTTAAAATTAAAAATAACAGCAGCAGCAGCTATAAAAGACATTCTCAGGACACTTGTGGGAAATTTGTGCATGGTCTAGCCAGTGTATAATATAGAATTATTGTCTCCTTTCTAAGGAATGATGTTATCATGGTTACAAAAATGAATGCTTTCATTTAAGACATGCATGCTGCAGTATGCAACCCAGTTTCAAATGACAGAGGGAGCAAAGAAAACTGTGTACACACACATATCCATATATATCTCTAGAGAGAAAGAACATAAATGTGATAAAACATTAACAATTTTAAATATAGGAAGAGGTATACAAATGTTCATTTATTATTATATCAGTTTGGGGGTTTGTTTAAAATTTGGTCACCACAAAGTTGTGGAAAGTGTGGGAACAGAGGTTTAGGCAGTTGACATGCGACTCAGCGAAGAATCTGACAGCTTTGGCCAATCTTCTTTGATTTCACTTCTCTTCCCTCTTCCTTTTATCTAGATGCCTTTTGTTCTCTGGGGGCAAAAGATTCCAGACTGCCTCACTAGAAGGAAGTCTTTCACTTCCACTGCTGGGTCTAATTACCTGTTCGGTACCTGTGAATGAGAAACTACCCAGTGGCTTTCAAAAACTGTCCCTTCAGGCACACAAAATAGGGAAAGAGATAAAGACCCGTACTGTTTGGTTTTCCCTCATACTATCTAGACCCGACCACAGCCACTTTCTAATGATATGATAACTCGGGGGACTAAATTCCTGCCGCGGTGAAGCTGCAATCTCTCCTCTGTTCTCCTCACCGTGCCACACATTCCAAGGCAATCAACAATTTTGCTGAAGCAGATCTTTCAGCTTTGAACAGTTTATAAACTGTTGCCACTTTTATTAAAGATACTGTTGCTTTTTTACTCTTGCTAAACACTCAAATATACTTTCTCAGTGTTTCATAGTGCCTTGCATACTGGAGTATCCTGCAGATACTTCATGATTTAATATGGTATTTTCTACAACTGGTTAACATATTCAAATAGTACCGAGAGGTTAAGATGGAGGGAATTCATATGGGATTAAGTCAAGAATAATTTCTGAGAAGAGTGTAAGTAAAGTCAGTTTCATATACACCAAATCCTAGACAAACAGATGCAGTGATGTCAATTCACTGAATTTACTTTCTTGCCTTTGATGTAAATGGCTGTATACTGGTTACTATTTATATTCATAGAGGAATACTCGTTATCTGATTTTTGAGTTAAATTATTACAAAAAAATACATTTCTACAGAACAGGGCTGGTAGTAGCTTAACAAAAGTGGCTTCTGATGATGACAAAATTTTAGATATGTTATACTTTTCAGATCAGAATTAAGGATGCTCTAGGTGCTGTTTTCTCATACTTTAAATTTTTTAGAGGTCTGAAACGCTGGTGGAACGAAAAGAAGTATGTTGAGATTGTTAATTCTGCAGTTATGATGATGTGGAAAATGATATGTCTTAAACAGGCAGGTTGAATCATGACTTTTTTTTTATGACTTTTTATCAGAATCTGACTTCAGTAACTCCTTAAAAAAGTCATATTTCTAAAAATATCTGCTACTATCTATAAAATAGATAATTAATAAGGAAGGACCTACTGTATAGCTCAGGGAACTCTACTCAGTACTCTGTAATGGCTTATATGGGAAAAGAATCTAAAAAAGAGCAGATATATGTATAACTGATTCACTTTGCTCTACACCTGAAACTAGCACAACACTGTAAATCAACTATACTCCAATAAAAGTTTAAAAAATAAAAATAAAAATGTCTGAACACATATGCTTAGTACAATAGTCTAAGGGAATATGTAGCATCTAAGTGAATATTTCTAGGCTTCAATATTTTTCTGTGTAGAGATCAAACCACTTCTCAGAAGTTTTTCAAAGTTAGCATCAACTTCCTAACTGAAGCTTGACTCTTCCAATAAAATTTCCTAAATTAAAAAAGTTCCAGAGTCAGGAACCAAGATGGCGGAGTAGAAGGACATGCTCTCACTCCCTCTTGCGAGAACACCAGAATCACAACTAGCTGCTGGACAATCATCGACAGGAAGACACTGGAACTCATCAAAAAAGATACCCCACATCCAAAGACAAAGGAGAAGCCACAATGAGACGGTAGGAGGGGCGCAATCAGAGTAAAATCAAATCCCATAACTGGTGGGTGGGTGACTCCCAGACTGGCGAACACTTATACCACAGAAGTCCACCCACTGGAGTAAAGGTTCTGAGCCCCACGTCAGGCTTCCCAACCTGGGGGTCCGGCAAGGGGAGGAGGAATTCATAGAGAATCAGACTTTGAAGCCTAGTGGGAATTGATTGCAGGACTTCGACAGGACTGGGGGAAACAGAGACCCCACTCTTGGAGGGCGCACACAAAATAGTGTGTGCATCGGGACGCAGGGGAAGGAGCAGTGGCCCTGGGGGAGACTGAACCAGACCTACCTGCTAGTGTTGGAAGGTCTCCTGCAGAGGCAGGGGGTGGCTCTGTTTCACCCTGGGGACAAGGACACTGCAGCAGAAGTTCTGGGAAGTATTCCTTGGCGTGAGCCCTCCCAGAGTCTGTCATTAGCCCCACCAAAGAGCCCAGGTAGGCTCCAGTGTTGGGTTGCCTCAGGCAAAACAACCAACAGGGAGGGAACCCAGCCCCACCCACCAACAGTCAAGTGGATTAAAGTTTTACTGAGCTCTGACCACCACAGCAACAGTCAGCTCTACCCACCACCAGAGCCTCCCATCAAGCCTCTTAGATAGCCTCAACCACCAGAGGGCAGACAGCAGAAGCAAGAAAAACTACAATCCTGCAGCCTGTGGAAGAAAAACCACATTCACAGAAAGATAGACAAGATGAAAAGGCAGAGGGTTATATACCAGATGAAGGAACAAGATAAAACCCCAGAAGAACAACTGAATGAAGTGGAGATAGGCAACCATCCAGAAAAAGAATTCAGAATAACGATAGTGAAGATGATCCTGGACCTCGGAAAAGAATGGAGGCAAAGATCGAGAAGATGCAAGAAATGTTTAACAAAGACCTAGAAGAATTAAAGAACAAACAAACAGAGATGAACAATACAAAAACTGAAATGAAAACTACACTAGAAGGAATCAATAGCAGAATAACTGAGGCAGAAGAACGGATAAGTGACCTGGAAGACAGAATGGTGGAATTCACTGCTGCAGAAAAGAATAAAGAAAAAATAATGAAAAGAAATGAAGACAGCCTAAGAGACCTCTGGGACAACAATAAACGCAACAACATTCGCATTATAGGGGTCCCAGAAGGAGAAGAGAGAGAAAGGACCAGAGAAAATATTTGAAGAGATTATAGTCGAAAACTTCCCTAACATGGGAAAGGAAATAGCCACCCAAGTCCAGGAAGCGTAGCGAGTCCCATACAGGATAAACCCAAGGAGAAACACGCCGAGACATATAGTAATCAGATTGGCAAAAATTAAAGACAAAGAAAAATTATTGAAAGCAGCAAGGGAAAAACGACAAATAACATACAAGGGAACTCCCATAAGGTTAACAGCTGATTTCTCAGCAGAAACTCTACAAGCCAGAAGGGAGTGGCATGATATACTTAAAATGATGAAAGGGAAGAACCTACAAAATAGATTACTCTACCCAGCAAGGATCTCATTCAGATTTGATGGCGAAATCAAAAGCTTTACAGACAAGCAAAAGCTAAGAGAATTCAGCACCACCAAACCAGCTCTACCACAAATGCTAAAGGCACTTCTCTAAGTGGGAAACACAAGAGAAGAAAAGGACCTACAAAAACAAACCCAAAACAATTAAGAAAATGGTCATAGGAACATACATATCGATAATTACCTTAAACGTGAATGGATTAAATGCTCCAACCAAAAGATACAGGCTTGCTGAATGGATACAAAAACAAGACCCATATATATGCTGTCTACAAGAGACCCACTTCAGACCTAGGAACACATACAGACTGAAAGTGAGGGGATGGAAAAAGATATTCCATGCAAATGGAAATCAAAAGAAAGCTGGAGTAGCTATAATCATATCAGATAAAATAGACTTTAAAATAAAGAATGTTACAAGAGACAAGGAAGGACACTACATAATGATCCAGGGATCAATCCAAGAAGAAGATATAACAATTATAAATATATATGCACCCAACATAGGAGCACCTCAATACATAAGGCAACTGCTAACAGCTATAAAAGAGGAAATCAACAGTAACACAATAATAGTGAGGGACTTTAACACCTCACTTACACCAATGGACAGATCATCCAAAATGAAAATAAATAAGGAAACAGAAGCTTTAAATGACACAATAGACCAGATAGATTTAATTGAAATTTATAGGACATTCCATCCAAAAACAGCAGATTACACTTTCTTCTCAAGTGCGCACGGAACATTCTCCAGGATAGATCACATCTTGGGTCACAAATCAAACCTCAGTAAATTTAAGAAAATTGAAATCATATCAAGTATCTTTTCTGACCACAACGCTATGACATTAGAAATGAATTACAGGGAAAAAAACGTGAAAAGCACAAACACATGGAGGCTAAACAATACGTTACTAAATAACCAAGAGATCACTGAAGAAATCAAAGAGGAAATCAAAAAATACCTAGAGACAAATGACAATGAAAACACGACGATCCAAAACCTATGGGATGCAGCAAAAGCAGTTCTAAGAGGGAAGTTTATAGCTATACAAGCCTACCTCAAGAAACAAGAAAAATCTCAAGTAAACAATCTAACCTTACACCTAAAGGAACTAGAGAAAGAAGAACAAACAAAACCCAAAGTTAGCAGAAGGAAAGAAATCATAAAGATCAGAGCGGAAATAAATGAAATAGAAACGAAGAAAACAATAGCAAAGATCAATAAAACTAAAAGCTGGTTCTTTGAGAAGATAAACAAAATTGATAAGCCATTAGCCAGACTCATCAAGAAAAAGAGGGAGAGGACTCAAATCAATAAAATTAGAAATGAAAAAGGAGAAGTTACAACAGACACTGCAGAAATACAAAGCATCCTAAGAGACTGCTACAAGCAACTCTATGCCAATAAAATGGACAACCTGGAAGAAATGGACAAATTCTTAGAAAGCTATAACCTTGCAAGACTGAACCAGGAAGAAACAGAAAATATGAACAGACCAATCACAAGTAATGAAATTGAAACTGTGATTAAAAATCTTCCAACAACAAAAGTCCAGGACCAGATGGCTTCACAGGTGAATTCTATCAAACATTTAGAGAAGAGCTAACATCCATCCTTCTCAAACTCTTCCAAAAAATTGCAGAGGAAGGAACACTCCCAAACTCATTCTATGAGTCCACCATCACCCTGATACCAAAACCAGACAAAAATACTACAAAAAAAGACAATTACAGACCAATATCACTGATGAATATAGATGCAAAAATCCTCAACAAAATACTAGCAAACAGAATCCAACAACACATTAAGAGGATCATATACCACGATCAAGTGGGATTTATCCCAGGGATGCAAGGATTCTTCAATATATGCAAATCAATCAATGTGATACACCATATTAACAAATTGAAGAATAAAAACCATATGATCATCTCAATAGATGCAGAAAAAGCTTTTGACAAAATTCAGCACCCATTTATGATAAAAACTCTCCAGAAAGTGGGCATAGAGGGAACCAACCTCAACATAATAAAGGCCACATACGACAAACCCACAGCAAACATCATTCCCAATGGTGAAAAACTGAAAGCATTTCCTCCGAGATCAGGAACGAGACAAGGATGTCCACTCTCACCACTATTATTCAACATAGTTTTGGAAGTCCTAGCCATGGCAATCAGAGCAGAAAAAGAAATAAAAGGAATACAAATTGGAAAAGAAGAAGTAAAACTGTCACTGTTTGCAGATGACATGATACTATACATAGAGAATCCTAAAAATGCCACCAGAAAACTACTAGAGCTAATCAATGAAGTTGGTAAAGTTGCAGGATACAAAATTAATGCACAGAAATCTCTTGCATCCCTACACACTAGTGATGAAAAACCTGAAAGAGAAATTATGGAAACACTCCCATTTACCATTGCAACAAAAAGAATAAAATACCTAGGAATAAACCTACCTAGGGAGACAAAAGACCTGTATGCAGAAAACTATAAGACACTGATGAAAGAAATTAAAGATGATACCAGCAGATGGAGAGATATACCATGTTCTTGGATTGGAAGAATCAATATTGTGAAAATGACTATACTACCCCAAACAATCTACAGATTCAATGCAATCCCTATCAAATTACCAATGGCATTTTTTACGGAGCTAGAACAAATCATCTTAAAATTTGTATGGAGACACAAAAGACCCCGAATAGCCAAAGCAGTCTTGAGGGAAAAAAACGGAGCTGGAGGAATCAGACTCCCTGATTTCAGACTGTACTACAAAGCTACAGTAATCAAGACAATATGGTACTGGCACAAAAACAGAAACATAGATCAATGGAACAGATAGAAAGCCCAGAGATAAACCCACACACCTATGGTCAACTAATCTATGACAAAGGAGGCAAAGATATACAATGGAGAAAAGACAGTCTCTTCAATAAGTGGTGCTGGGAAAACTGGACAGCTACATGGAAAAGAATGAAATTAGAATACTCCCTAACACCATACACAAAAATAAACTCAAAATGGATTCGAGACCTAAATGTAAGACCGGACACTATAAAACTCTTAGAGGAAAACATAGGAAGAACACTCTTTCACATAAATCACAGCAAGATCTTTTTTGATCCACCTCCTAGAGTAATGGAAATAAAAACAAAAATAAACAAATGGGACCTAATGAAACTTCAAAGCTTTTGCACAGCAAAGGAAACCATAAACAAGACGAAAAGACAACCCTCAGAATGGGAGAAAATATCTGCAAACGAATCAACAGACAAAGGATTAATCTCCAAAATATATAAACAGTTCATTCAGTTCAATATTAAAGAAACAAACAACCCAATCCAAAAATGGGCAGAAGACCTAAATAGACATTTCTCCAAAGAAGACATACAGATGGCCAAGAAGCACATGAAAAGATGCTCAACATCACTCATTATTAGAGAAATGCAAATCAAACCTACAATGAGGTGTCACCTCACACCAGTTAGAATGGGCATCATCAGAAAATCTACAAACAACAAATGCTGGAGAGGGTGTGGGGAAAAGGGAACCCTCTTGCACTGTTGGTGGGAATGTAAATTGATACAGCCACTATGGAGAACAATATGGAGGTTCCTTAAAAAACTAAAAATAGAATTACCATATGACCCAGCAATCCCACTACTGGGCATATACCCAGAGAAAACCGTAATTCAAAAAGACACATGCACCCCAATGTTCATTGCAGCACTATTTACAATAGCCAGGTCATGGAAGCAACCTAAATGCCCATCGACAGACGAATGGATAAAGAAGTTGTGGTACATATATACAATAGAATATTACTCAGCCATAAAAGGGAACGAAATTGAGTCATTTGTTAAGACGTGGATGGATCTAGAGACTGTCATACAGAGTGAAGTAAGTCAGAAAGAGAAAAACCAATATCGTATATTAACGCATGTATGTGGAACCTAGAAAAATGGTACAGATGAACCGGTTTGCAGGGCAGAAGTTGAGACACAGATGTAGAGAACAAACGTATGGACACCAAGGGGGGAAAACCGCGGTGGGGTGGGGATGGTGGTGTGTTGAATTGGGCGATTGGGATTGACATGTATACACTGATGTGTATAAAATTGATGACTGATTAAAACAAAACAAAACAAAAAAAGTTCCAGTGTGAATCCCTATTTCCTTAGGAGAGCTTCATAAATATGTTCTTAGATCACTAAGGCATATCATTTTTTAAATTAATCATTTTGCAAAATGATACATATTTTAGAATCTAATGCATACGTATCACACTAATGATTATTTTGAATAATTATTCAGAAAAAAGAGTTGAGTTATACTTTAGATTTAGAGTTGAAATAGTTTTCTAATGTATACTTTATTTGATGCTGTGATAATTATGACAATTTAAATTGTGGACAATCAAAATATTAAATTTAATTTAACTTTCTCTTGGGGTTTACAATATGGTGACATGTAAAACAAAATTGGCACAAAACTGTATGTAGTTTTTTAAATAGCAAAAGTGTATATAGATAGATTTTAATGGTATTTTAATGGTATTTATATCCAGGGATTGATAATACAGAGGGGATGAGGAAAGGTGGTAATTTTTCCCTTGTGTTTAGTTTTATTTTCTAAATATTGTTAGTAACATTCATAAAATGGTAATACGTGTTCGTATGTCTTTAAACGCTACTGAACACTTATGCTGCTTTATATTAGGATTCTAAACTTCTCTAAAACGTCAGCATATTTGTTGGATTGAAAATATTTCTGATGACGGTCAAGGTCAAGTATTAGCTTGCGTGCAGCACAGACAAAATTATCCTCTCAAGGAAATGCACTAAATAATGACGACGTGATAGAGAAATAAATCCCTCTTTGTCACTAAGTTAATTAAGGGATTTAACAAAAGTGTTATCTGACCTGTCAAATAATTTTGATATATTCAACTACAGACAATAAATGGAAACACCGTGTTATGGGCAAAAACATCTTAGAACCCTTATAGAGGAGATAGGATCAGAGAATACCTGGAAAACAGGTGAGCTGATGGTAAACCACCACAAGCAGGGGCAGAACAACTGCTTTAAAGTCTTGCCAAAGTGTAACAACAAATGTAGCATATAACATTCAAATGTCAAGGAAAAAAAGTAGCTGGCCCACTCACCTGAGCACGCCAATCAGAAATAAAGAGGTTCATTTTGAACAAAGGTACCCAATGAAGCACAGACCTTAAAACCAAATGTAGTATACTGTGAATAGGAGTTAAGATGCCGTACATGGGAGAGCATACACATGGGCTCAAGTGGAATAGAGCGCAGACTCTGTTAGTTTTGTTATGTTGAGATACACATAGATAATAACACAAATATCAGAAATATCTTTGATTACGGCCAAGTTGACAAGAAATGGTGTTAATATTAAAATACAAGCATCTATTTGCACCTCTTGCATGTGAGATATTATTCTATGGTTACAAGCAGAAATGAGGTAATGTTTCCCTTTCAAACATTCAGTCTTTTGGGTAGCTGGGCATACAGGAAACACACCAGTGGAAAAAGTTTCATAATATAGGTGTGTAGAAAGTTATTTGGAGGCAGAGGACTGAGAAACTAATTCTAATTGGCATATGCAAAAGGCATCCCATTGGATGTCATGTTTGTGCTGGACGTCGAATTATAAATAGTTCTCTCTCTCCAAAGACAACTCTCTCAGGTAGGCATTTGGCTGATTCCGTATGATACATATCTCAGCAAAAGTTAACAGTGAATCATGCATTTTATGTTTTTGAGTGGAAAAAGAGACAAATACTTTAGAAACTTCATATGCATATGGCAGAACTAATGTTTATATGCTTTCTCCCATTTCCAAAGGGACAAAACAAACACAGGAAACTTATAATCAAAATTTCAAGTTTCTTCTCCAAAAAAGGCCTGGTTATGGCTGAATAACAATTCAATTTAAAACCCAAAATTTAATTAGAAAAATTGTATCAGTAGAGTCTAAATATTAGTATTCTACTGCTTTAATAACATTCAAACAACATATAGTAGTTGGCTAACAATCTATTCCAATCTTTGTTTATGTCTTGTCTTGATTGCTTAGGGTTTCTGATTCTGACTATACTTGAGACGATAACTCTGAAAAATCTTTGCAAATGAAAGTAAAATGACTGTGATATTTTAGCATAAGCATTCATGAATTACCTATTTATTTCATCCATGACCTAGGCCTAATAAAAGTAATAGAATCACAGAGCGGTAAGAAGCCTATGAAGATAAACTGGAAGTAAATGCTTGCTCATACTCATGAGGATATTAAGACCCAGAGAGAATTTAAATGACTTGCTCACCAGACATAGCATTAGCTAAATGTTCACTGGGGTTCAGCACTTCAATAATAGTTGGAAAACTAAATATCCCACTTTCAACAATGGATAGCCAACTAGTAAGAAAGTCAAAAAGGAAGTAGAAGACTTGAATAACACTATAAACCAAATGGATCTAATGGACATCTATAGAACATTTCAGTCAACAACAGCAGAATATATATTCTTCTCAAGTGTACATGGAACAGTCTCTAGGTTAGACCATATGCTAGGCCATAAAACCAACCTTATTAAACTTAAAAAAAATATAGAAATAATATAAGGTATGTTCTCCAATCATAGCTGAGTGACATTAGAAAACAATAACAGAAAAAATTTTGGGAAACTCACAAATATGTGGAAATTATACAACATACTCCTAAATAACCAATAGGTCAAAGAAGAAAATCACAAGGGAAATTAGGAAATACTTTGAGAGTAATAAAAGTGAAGACACAACATATAAAATGTTATGAGATACAGCTAAAGCAATGCTCAAAAGGAAATTTATAGCTATAAAGGCCTATATAAAAAAGAAGAAATCTCAGATTAATGACCTAACATTCCACATAAGACACTAGGAAAAGAAGAGTAAAGTAAATCTAAAGTAAGCAGAAAGAAGGAAATAATAAAGAGTAAAGTGGAAAGTAGAAAATAGAGAAAATAAATGAAACCAAAGATGATTCTTCAAAAAGATCAGTGTAACCGACAGACCTTTAGCTCTATTGTCCAGAGAGAGAGAGAGAGAGAGAGAGAGAGAGAGAAGACTTCAATTACTAGAATCAGATATACGAGGTGACAGTGCTACCAAACTTACTAAAATAAAAAGCATTACAAAGGAATACTCTGAATAATTATACACCAATATATTAAATAACTTAGATGAAAAGACATACTACTGAAATTGACTCAAGAAGAAATAGACAATTGCACAGATCTATAAGAGGAAAGAGATTGAATTAACAATTAAATTTTTTCCAAAGAAAAGACCAAGCCCAGATGGCTTCATTGGTGAATTCTACCATACATTTAAAGAAAAATTAATACTACTTCTTCAAAAAGTCTTGTGAAAAACAGAAGAGGGAAACTTCCCAACTCATTCTATGAGGTTAATAAAACCCTGATACCCAAAGACATCACAACAAAAGACATCACAACAAAGAAAACCACAGATGAATATCTCTAGTGAAAGTAGGTGTAAAAATCTTCAACAAAATACTAGCAAACTAAATTCAGCAACATATTAAAAAAAAAAAAAACTGCACCATGACCAAATAGGATTTATCCCAGTAATGCAAGGTTGGTTTAGCATCCAAAAAACAAATAATGTAATACAACATATCAATAAAACAAAAAACAAAAACCATATGATCACCTCTATAGACACAGAAAAAATATTTAAAAATATTGAACACCCTTTCATGATTAAAATATAAAGCAAATTAAAAAAAAGTATAGAAACGTACTTCCTCAACCTGATGATGGACATCCACAAAAAAAACATAGCTACTCTCATAATTAATGGTGAAAGGCTGGATGCATTCCCCCTAAGATCAGGAACAACAGAAGGATGTCTGCTCTCTCCACTTCTTTTCAACAGTGTGCTGAAGGTTCCAGCCAGGACATTTAGGAAAGAAAAAAAAAAAAAAAAAAAAGGATATCCAGATTGAAAAGGAAGAAATAAAACTATCATATTCACAGCTGATGTGATTTTGTATATATAAAATACTAAGCAATCCATTAAAAAATGTTTAGAACTAAATGAGTTTAGTAAGGTTGCACAGTACAAAAACAATACACAAAATCAATTATATTTCTAACAACTGCAATGAACAATCAAAAATAAAATTAAGAAAATAATCACATTTATGTCAAAAAGTTTAGAAATACATTTAACAAAAGGAGGGCAAACACACACTCTGAAAACTACAGAACACTGTTAAATGGAAGAAGATTTAAATAAATGGGAAAACATCACATGGATTGGAAGATCTAATATTTTTAAGGAGGTAATACTCCCCAAATTGACCTACAGATTGAGTGCATCTCTATGAGAATCTCAGCTGGCTTCATTGTAAAAATCAACAAGCTAATTTAAAAATTTATATGGATTACAAGGAACTGAGAATAGCCAAAATAATCTTGTAAAAGAACAAATTTGGAAGCTTTCTAATTCCCAATATTAAAATGTACTCCAAAGCAACAGTAATCAAGACAATATAGTACTGACATAAGGTAGATTGATGAATAGAATTGAAACTTCAAAAATAAATTTGTGTCTCTATGACCAACGGATTTTCAATAAAGTACCAAGACCATGCAACAGGGAAAGAATAGTCTTCAACAAGCGGTGCTGAGAGAACTGTATATTCACATGCAAAAGAATTAAATTGGCCTCTTACCTCACACTATATACAAAAATTAACTCAAAATAAGCAAAGACCTAAATGTAAGAGCTAAAATATACAACTCTTAGAAGAAACATAGGGGTGAATCCACATGACCTTGGATTTTACCATGGATTCCTAGATATGACACCAAAATTATGAGCAACAACAACAACAAACAGATAAATAGGACTTCATCAAAATTCAAACCCTTTGTGCTTCAGAGGACACTAGCAAGAAAGTGAAAGTGCAGCCCAGAGAATGGGAGAAAATATTTGCAAGTCATAAATCTAGTCAGGGACTCATATTTAAAACATATAACTCTTAGAACTCAATAATGAGACAAATACATGACTAAGGGATCTGAATAGTTTTCCAAAGAGGATACACGAATTGTCAATAAGCACATGAAAAAATGCTCATCATCACAGTCATCAAAAAACTGCAAATTAAAACCAAATGTGATACCAATTCATACGCACCAGGATGGCTATAATTATAAATACAGACAATAATTAATGTTGGTATGAATATGGAAAAATCGGATCCCACATGCTTTGCTAGCGGGAATGTGAAATGGCATAGTCACTTTGGAAAACACTCTGGAAGTTTCTCCAAATATTAAACATAGTGTTTTATTTGACACAGCGTATTGACCCCCAAGAGAAATGAAACGATATGTCCACACAAAACCTTATACACAAATGTTCATTGTAGCTTTATTCCCAATTGACAAAAGGTGGTATGTTTATTAATTGATGAATGGATATACAAAATCTGGTATATCCATACAATGGAATGTTATTTAGCCACTGAAAGGAACAAAGTATGGATGCATGCTACAACATGAATGAAACTTGAAAACATTATGCTAAGTGAAATAGGCTAGTCACAAAATTGCCAGATATTATATGATTACACTTATTTGAAATACCCAGAATAGGTTATTCTACAGAGACAGAAAGTAGATTAGTGATTGTTTAGGGCTGCTGAGATTGGAGGATAGACAGGTAATAGCTAAAGAGTACAGCATTTTTTTTGCAGTGGTGAAAATGTTTAAAATTGACTGGTGAAAGCTGCTCATGGGTATACTAAAAAACACTGAATTGTACTCTTCAAATGGGTGAATTGCAAGGTATGTGAACTGTATCTCAAAAATCTCTTAAGGAAACAAGATTCAAGGTCTCTACTAGACAAACGGAAATTTTGTTTAAATAAAATCATTTTGCTTCACAGTTTTATATTGCCCCATGCATTTAAAATATATTATCTCATTTGATCTTAAAGACAACCATGAGAAAAAAAAATAATTAAACTCCATAAAGTAGTTCAGGGAGCCACCAATGATCTCTTAACTTTGTGAGGAGGTTTTCTTTAAAAGATCAATAATATGAATTGATATTCTGTTAAATGTCAAAATTTCATTCAAATTTAAATTGTCTATGTAGTTGATAGTAATCAAGCAGCTCACAGATTTCGATGTTCCTCAGTTTAGCAAAGTCTTTTTTTTTTTTTTTTTTTTTTTTGTAATTTGTTTGTTTGATCTTGAATAACAGTGAAGAGAAATCCCAAAAGATATTTTACTTTTACAAAATCAAGTTTTTGGTTCCTTTAAGTTCCTAATGATATTAGGATAACACTGACCATAGTTCTTTCCCTGTAAGATTTATGGTGAGTACTCATTTCATCCCTATTCAATTCAACTGTTTGAATATGATGCCTATTTTTTATTACATCTTGCCTTTTTTTAAAAAAATAAAGCTATATAAAAGCTAACTCACTATCCAGTGGTTATTTCTAACAAAAGGGATCTGACTTAAAAAGAAAACAATACTTGTGGGAAATTAAAAGAAGGGCACAATATGTCCTTCGCATGCATGTTTTTACTAGTTCCCATGGCTGGGAAGATGATTTAAAGTACAGTATGTGCAACCTGTTTTTCTGGTAATTACAAATCAAGACATATGTCTTTGCAACAGCAAGAAGCTAACTGCCATTTTTAAGAGTTCCTCTGGCTCTGCTGAGTTAACTCCATTAAACAAAAATCCCAACAAAGGTAATTACTAACAGAGCATCCTGCTGCTACATTTTCCTTTTGCTGAGTTTCTTCCTTTTGAACTGCAGGAATGCTAACTAGAAATGGAAGTATCCCATCAAACTGTTAGGCTTACCTTCCTTTAGAGTACAGGCCTCTATAATATTTTACTTATGCCTGAAAGTCATGGAGGAAAAAAAAAGAAATTTCTGCACAATGTCCAGACAAATTTTTTTTTTCTTTTCTGTTCTCTTGCCTTTCTTTACTATTTAATTAATCAAATCGTAAAGCAATTATACTCCAATAAAGATGTTAAAAAAATTCATTAAATAAAAAAGATTTATGGATGCTCATTGTTTGTAAACTTGATGAAATAATTTCATGTATATACACAGGTTTTAATACACATAATATAACTATTACATGTATTGCAAAGAACTAAAGCTATTTTTAAATTAGTCAATCTATTAATATTATACTGTCCAGAAAGACGTAATTATCATATTAACTTTTAAACTTGTGCAACTGGATAATGTTAACTCTTTAATAATAAATAGTTTGTTTATTGATAAACTATTTTCCTAAAAGTGTCTATCCATAATAAATGTTACAGGAAAGACTTGCCACACTTTCTTCCAAATTTTAAGAGTTTTTTGGGGTATGTAGTCAGACCAGTATTTTCAGAGGTGATGGAAAAGTGTCTTGTGGGAAAACTTATTTTGATAAATTGTTACACATGCAGAAAAACTGATCACACTGACTGGATCTGTCTACAACATTGAAAATAAAATGGATTTTCAGTTAAAAAAGAGGCTTGATACCAGAGCAAATGTGCAAGGAGACAATGTAGTCAATTGAATGTATTATTTTTTATCTTCAGACTGTAGCATTCTATTCTCCAAATGTTTAGCTAGTTGATATTAGATATAAAGTACATTTTTGTGTCCTTGAGACAAATTGTTAAGGATTCAGTGGGAGAGACAGACAAATTGCTAAGTTATGTGGGAAATGCTATAATAGATGTATGATTAAAGTAGAAGTAAAGAGGAAGAAAAAATTAATTCTGACGGGTTGAATCTGAAAGAATTAATTTCACAGAGAAGAAAATACATACAAACACATGCACATACATGCACACAAGTACACATGCACACAAACACACATGCACACAAAAATAATCGTGCATAGGTAACTAAACTTAGAGTAGTCATGTGACTCCTTACTGTATTATGAAATGATGGGAAGTTCAGCATGGTTGTATTTGATGATCTTTTACCTGCCCAATCCCTCAATTCAAGAGTGTGGCCCTGTGAGTCACTTTGTTATACAGCAGCAACTAACACAACAATGTAAAGCAATTATACTCCAATAAAGATGTTTAAAAAAAAAAAAAAGAGTGTGGCCATGGAAGTGCTGGGGCTAAACTGAGAGGGTTCTTTTATACCCAGCTAAATAACTTTGATTTATTCAGTCAATAAGAAGTCAATAGGAAGCTAATACAATTTTTAAGCAGAGGGCTATGATTGCTGTGTGGAGGATGTACTGGAAGTTAGGTTCCAAAGAAATAAATAAGAAGTTATTGTCATAGTCTAGGAAAGGCACTACACTACTGCTGTTGCTGCTGCTACTTCTATTACTACTACTACTACTGCTTTTACCAGCACCACCACCACCACTATTGGATAGAATGTATTGAGTACTTACCTTGTGCCAGTGACTCCTCTAAATTTTTAACATGTACAATCAGACTAAATCATCACCACAGTTCATGTGACAAGGAGAATGATAAGGAACATTGTTTTCCCCAATTTTTTCTGCCTTCTGTATCTGCCACTTGAGCTCATCTTACCTTCATCTTATCTCAGTCAACTTCCTCCTGACCTTTTCCACTGCTCTGCCTTCCAAAGGCCTGATTTGCCATCCATACTGCCCTCACATCAGTATCCTTCATTACTTTGCCTCCCTATCATTCCACTGGAGCTGCCCAGCAGAATTCCAAACTTAAACCAGTGCTATATCCCACATCTCTGTTCTGCAATTATGCAGCTGAGTATTCTGGATAATCTCACTCCAATATGTTGACTGGCATAATAACAATTCAAGGTTTCCAATCATAGCAGGGCTTTCAGCACTACTGACCAACCTTATAGATTTGTCATCAGCTCTTCTCCTCACTTCCTTGCCTTCAAAACTCCTCTAGTTGCACTCTGGCTTCAGGCCATTTATTTTTTTGAATTAATGTAATGGTTATTTGTTCCTGGGCACTTTCAGTTTTGGCCAGAATGTACTGATTTCTTTCATTGTGTAGTCATATGAGCAGGGCAATCAGGAAGCCATAATATACTAGGTCAGTCAAACTTCGAGATTCATTAATTTTTCTCTTTTTTAAAATTAATTAATTAATTTATTTATGTTTGGCTGCGTTGGGTCTTCGTTGCTGTGCGCGGGCTTTCTCTAGTTGCGGCGAGCAGGGGCTACTCTTCGTTGTGGTGCACGGGCTCTAGGCATGCAGACTTCAGTAGTTGCAGCACGCGGGCTCAGCAGTTGTGGCTCACAGGCTTAGTTGCTCCACGGCATGTGGGATCTTCCCGGGCCAGGGCTTGAATCCATGTCCCCTGCATTGGCAGGCGGATTCTTAACCACTGCACCACCAGGGAAGTCCCAATTTTTCTTTTTATTTCTGCTTCTAGAAGAGTTTGTCTTTATGATGATCAGTGTAGTGTCAGAATGTGATATAGAAGGAAAGAGGAATTTTACTCTAGAAGTTTAAGAAAACCCTGTAACTGAAAATGTACCCTTCAAAAAATTATAAAACATGTTCTACTATTTGTCTTCTTTGTTGTCTCCAACAAGTAGTGAAAGCACATCTGAATGATGTCATTTTAGATTTATAAAGGGGTGACCTTAACCTTTCAGAACCTACTCTGTTTATAAGTCAAGAAGCTTCTATATATATTTAAGGGGGAAAATGTCTGTTAGACACATACCTCATGAGCAATTGCAATACGTTTTTGTGTCAGAGGGTTAATGGAAACGCCTCAGGTATTAAACCAAAAAGTGAATCATTATGACAATTAAAAACATTAATTGAGGTAATTATAAGGAGATCATAGTTTATATAGAATTTAGTTATAATTTACGCGATTATCTTCAGTTATACTGAAAAAAATAATGAAGCTGTTTATCTGAAGTATTTACCAAACTGAATATTGCAGCTACGGAGAGACTACACATACACATTCAAAATACCAATTTGGGTTGGATCTGCCACAAGTCTAGCTGTGAGCTAATGAATTCCCTGAGGACACGGTGGTTTGCAGAGAACACAAGACTTCTAAAAACACAACATAGCGCCAAGTCAGATTATTTAATTTTGACTTTGTTTGAAATGAGTCTCATGTAAGTATAATTGCTAACCTCTAGCACGAACCTCCAGTTGTAAATCAGGAAAGTATTTCTGCACATATAAAATAGGAAATCTGGTTCCTGACTCTCTTAAGCTGAATAAATGGGATCAGATTTAATCTACAGATCAATGCAGCAAGGAATAAGACATGAAATTAAAGGGGAGAGACAGCATTCTACATATAAACTTTTCTGTCTCTTCTTTGCATTCCCAGAAGAAATATAAGTAAGATTAGAGTTTGTTTGCTGGTGTGTGTGTGTGTCTGTGTGTGGTTTTGAATACTGGCTTTTAGCACAGTCTCTGGAGCAGACTTTGGGGTTTGAATTCTGCCTCCACTGCTTTACACAGCTGCATGACATGGTCATGTGGGCTATTCTCGTTGCCTCAGCTTCTTTATCTGTAAAATGAGATTGTAAAGGTAATACTACCTACCCCATAGGGTTGTTACAAGGATTAAGTGTTCTAGTAGCTGTAAAATGCTAAGAATAGTGTTTGGCATAAGATAAGCATTACATAAATGCCAGCTATTATTATTGGTACAGGGAAATGGAGTATGATTCAGGTGTATTAGTCATCGGGGTCCAAAGGAACAAGCAAAGGTCAGAGGAAAGGTCCTACTTGAGTACAATCTCTGTCTCCTCTTTGGATTTGGTTTAGAAAGACTGACTGATACCCCGAGGGGCCATAATTGGTTATCCTGGGAGCAGTTTGAAGCCACTAGTGCTCTCCTTAATTTGCTGATTCCCCAGCTAATACCTTTTGTTCTTGGAAATCTGTCTTGGGACTTCAGCACATGTATTGGAATCCAAGGTGTGTCTGGGTGTGCTTTAGTTATATTTTCTCATGATAGTGGTCTCACTGTGCATTTAATATGACTTGCATATTTGAGACCCATTGTTCATCTCGAAAAAGGAGACAAATTCCAGAAATGTGATAATTTAAACTAAATATCTCCTTTCTTACATTTGATCTATAATTTTAAAACTGGAATAGTAGCTTCCTTCCTTCACATGGAAAGACACAAATGATTATGTAAAATTATACCCATTCACACATTTTGCCATTACAAATCAGTAATGTACTGCACTATTTAACATGTATTTTATTGTCTTCAACATATTTTTGGTCATGGAAATTAAAGAATACTTCAAGTTTGGACAACATGTCATAGTTTAACATCAAGTGAGAGGCGTTTTTTCCTACCTACAAGTATCCACTTATAAATCAATGAATTGCTATTTAAAATATGTTTCTTCAGAGACCAATCATATCACGTCCTCTGTGCTACTATACGATTACCTCTTTATTTATCTGTGCTGCTGAGTTAATTATAAAAATGCTTGCAGTGAGCGAGCGTTTTGCTTGCCTAGTCAGCATCTTAAACTAGATTAATCTTCTAGCAACACTTAATGGAAACTAAATCACACATCAACATGCTATAACAATATAATGATGAAACAGCAATTGAATCACTCAATTAACTCCCTGATAAATATCGAAAACATATTTTGCTCCTATCATTTAAAAGTCAAAATAAGTCTTTCTCCTTTCTTTCTGTCTGCCTTTAAAAAATGGCTAAATTCTGGAGAATGAATGTCGTGAAGTGCATTTTGCATACAAGGTAAAAAGAAAAAGCTGCTTAATTCAGTTATTGACTGAGCTTCCAAACAAAGGGGTACCATATTTGATATCATTTCACATGTAATGTCTCCATTCATAGATAATATAGAGTTGATAGTTAAAACTATATAGCTATAAATACATATATACACATAAATTACAGTTAGTTGGTTTTCTGTCTGTATAGGAATTGTTTTCAAAGTATTTCCTGTTATTACTGGATCGGTGGTTGATGCAGACCTTGCTTTAAGGGTTTTAATTACCAAATTTCCACAATCCTGATGGGTCAAATTTTCTGTTTCATTCTAAACGCTAGAGTTGCTCACTCATTGCTCAACCTACTGAGTCAACTATGAAAACAGTTACCCAAGCCTGAGTCATTTGGCATGTAATCTAGAATTTTCCAGTTTTATGACTATGAACATACCTAGTGTTACAAGTAGATCCTAAAGAGAAAAAAAACAACATTATACATTTCTGATTAAAAGGCTCCATGATGCTAGAGCTAAAAATACCAAGCTATACCAGTTGTGCCTCTTTGTTCTCTCTAAGCTTATAATACAGTTGGAGATGTAACAGCTATATAAACTTAGCCCTATAAAGTAGAATATCCCAAGAGACCTAAAGACAGTGGGAAAGGTGGACTTCAGAGGAAGTGGTTTGAAGGACAATAGGAAGGATTTCTGGTGTTGGTGGTACTTGAGCTAAGTTTGAATAGGAGAACTTTAATCACCAGATAAAAAAAGAAGGATAATTTCAGGCAAAGGAAATTGTGGAAAATACTTTTTGGACTCTATTTACGGCAGTAGCACCTAAGACAATAGAATAAGAGATTATGATATATGGGCAGGAAAGGTGAAGGTAGACAATTTCCTTGATTTAGAAGATTTGGACTTGGATGAAGAGATTAAGCCCCAAATGAGCAAGGATTTGCTGCTGCTTCCAGGAGAGGTGGAACAGGACGTGAGCATGAGTGTTCCTTCTTAACATTCCTTCCATGGCCCAGCCTCTTACCCCTGGAGTGAAGCCAAGGCCCACCGGAAAAGGAGCAGACAAAGGGAAGAGATAGTCGGAGATGAAGTTCGGTCCTTCTCACTTGATGAAGAATTTGATTATGACGCTCACCCCCAAGTTCACTCCTGCAGAGATAGATGCCATCAAAGAGCTATGCAAGCAAAAGAGAAAGAGCACAGAAAATTTCTGGAGGGAGTTCAAACAATCCCAACTTTAAGTTTCAGTAAGGTTTAATTACTAAATGCTTCTTTTAAGAAGAGTCTAGCTGGGGACTTCCCTGGTGGCACAGTGGCTGGGAGTCCGCCTGCCATTGCAGGGGACACGGGTTTGAGCCCTGGTCCAGGAAGATCCCACATGCTGCGGAGCAACAAAACCCATGCGCCACAACTACCGAGCCCACGAGCCCACATGCCACAACTACTGAAGCCCGCGCTCCGCAACAAGAGAAACCACTGCAATGAGAAGCCCGCACACTGCAACGAAGAGTAGCCCCTGCTCTCCGCAACTAGAGAAAGCCCACGTGCAGCAATGAAGACCCAACACTGCCAAAGATAAAATAAATAAATAAATTAATTAATTTTAAAAAGAGTCTAGTTAGTTTTAATTTCATGATACTAACGCAATGTCTTGACGATCATATCAGAATGTAAATCCCTTATACATAAATTACGTTTAATTTTTTACTTTTATAAATGGGAGTTCTGAATAAAACAGATGACAGAGGAAAAAAAGAAAGAGATCTGGAATCAATTCTTCACTATTAATTTTCTCTGTGACCAATTTTCTGTATTTCCAGAAGCTTATAAAATAATTTATGAAGACTTTATGTGTTTTTTTAAATTGTTACCTCACTTTCCTCATTCTTCTCTTTATAAAATTTAATCCAGCTGACTCTCACCCAATGTAGGATAAAAATAAACATAAATTTAGCAAAAATAAATAAAAATAAATACAGCAAAATAATGTAAATTTATACAAACTTATAGCTTATCAATATACAGATCAACTATAATTTTTGCAATAGCAATAGTAATTAAAATATAATAATAGCTCTCACCTGTTGAGGGCTAAGTTTCAGCCACTTTACATGGATTACCCTCAGGATAACTTCATATAAGGTGGCCATTCTTACTGTCACTGTTACATGATTGAGAAACGTGAAGCATAGCAACGTAAATAGCTTTTGCTTTAGGTCCCAGAACCAATAAGTGGCAATGCTGGGAGCAAGCTGGCTGCAGATTCCAGAGTTCTGAGCCATGGTGCAGGATGCTTAAATAAGATGGTGCTCTGGAATCAAGCCTCCTCTTTGAGGACAGTGGTTTTCATCTCTGGCTGCAAACTAGAGCAGTATTTAAGGCCTTTAACCACTGCAAATGCCATGCTTGCATCAAACAGTTTCCGATCCAGTCAACTGGTATGCGGTTGAGTCTGTGTTTCTGTACTTTTAAGAAGCTCCACAGGTAATTCTGACGAAGATTTCCGGGGCTGTAAACCTTGAGGTAGATTCTTTGTTAGTCCGAAGCACTGTGGTATCTAATGGACATGTCACATCCTAATTTACTACATTGCATTTGACACCCTTCATTAGTTTGCATAAGGGCAAATTAAAGTTGAATGAACCAAGACAAATATTTCCAATATTTCTTTTGATATACTTTATAATGAATCTTAATTTGGGAGGAATAAAATGTCTATTTTTTAAAAAAAATAATAGAATTTTCTTATTATGCATCCTTGTGTTAGATAAAAATTAACTTCCCGTCTAAGAAGTAATCCCAATGGAACCAGAGTTAGGTGAACATGACACAAGCAAACAATCATATTTTACCTTAAGATTCGTTATAGGTAGCTAAAAGAGAAAAAGCAAACAAATTCCTTCTCTGAAAAGATGTTGATAGACAAATTTGCTTAACTGGGGCTTATTAAGTGACTTAAAATTTTAACTCTGGGACCAATAGCTACTTAAAACTGGAAAAGAGAATGAATAAGTTTTTTTAGAAGACACTAATGAAGATTGGCAAGGATGAGAATTTTTAAATTCAATGTTGAACTCTGTTTCCTGCATATACTGCAAAGTTGGAGGGATAAAAATGTTAGTATAGAAAGAGCAGTGCTTATTTGTTGTTTGTTGTTTATTGCTCTAAGAAATATCAGATATTTGTTAATATTAAAAACTCACTGCAAACTTAAAAGTTTATTGGTTAAGAAAAGTGATATATTTCTTGATTAAAAAAATAATTTTTCTCTATTAAGCAAGGTAGCAGCTTCGAAAGGCAGATCAGTGCCATCTAGTGGCCAAATCAGTTAAAAGATTCTGATTCTAATTCTGATATTCCGTAGAGGGTGCCTGTCATACAAATCTACATTGTACATACATACCTAAGTATAAATTTTAAAGTGTATATTTACTTCCTAAAGATATTTAGTTCAGTGTATAATAAAGAGACACATATACAATAATTACACTAAAATAAAATTTAATATTTAACAGTTTAATAAGAAATGAGAAATAGTGTCTAAGACATAGTATGTGAAAGATACAAGAAGGCAGCTTTAATGGATAAACAAGACCTCATATTGGAAAAGTATAATAAAACTGTTTTCAAAAAATAGTAGACTAAAGATGTTTCCAGTGTCAAGATTGTGCTTATGGATATTATAAATAGGATGGCTAACAATTCACAATGAAAAAAGAGTATTTGTTTTTCTGTTTCCTTATAGGAGAGACTAGGCAAAAATTGTATATAATTTCAGAACATGATCTTTAAGCTAGAGAAGAGGAGAGGTTACTGAGTCAAATACTTAGTAGCCATGAGATTTTATGAATGGTTATGTAATTCCTCTCACTGTAGATCCTGAATAATAAGATAAAAAAGTATTCCTCTCCAAATGTTCCTGAACTGTCTTATCTTGAGGAAAAGGGAACGGACTAGATGATTTCTTTCAGACTTTAATTGTATTAAAAACCAAGTATCCTCCCTCATAATTCATCTTTTTGGTTTTGAGATAATATGCCTATTTGACCCAGCTGAAGTTCTGCCTTTTGTTAGTTCTTTTCCTGAGACTCCAATTAACTTTACAAAATTTTTCTTTGGGGAAAAAAATCTAGGCAAAAGGATTAATTTAGCTAACAATGCTATAGTACAAAAATCTCTGTAGGAGTTTTTTCTGACCTATTCCAGGGACTCTGACAATTCAAATGCCAGGATGATAAAAGAGCTCTTCATAGCCTGGGAGATAAGGGAAAAACCCATCGCATCAGACCCAATTGCTCTTAGAGGAATTCCAAAGAATCCAAAATAGTCCCAATGTCTAAAAATGCCACATTTTCTATCTAGAGACTAGGATCCAAAAGGGTACAGAAGGTTGACTTATCAGGGATGTAATTTTCTCATCCTGATGAGGATGGCTTTTATATGTTCCAAATGAGCTATCAGAACAGGGGAGAGCCATTCTTTTGTTCAGCCACTCCGAGGAAACAATATGGTTACATGAAGCACAGCTAAGAATAAGGCCAGCCCTGCAGCTTTTCTTGCCCCCAATCTTAGCCATGATGGCTTTTCTTGGCCAGCCTCTGAAACACAGAAGCTGTGGGGATTTCTTTCCTTTTCTGCACGTGACTTAAAGCACTTTGTTCAATTAGGCACTTTGTTCCTTTTTTGCCTTGTATTCAACATGACCATGAAATAAAAAGAAAGAAGTGTCGGGAACTGTGGTAATGCTGCCTTTTAAAAGTTACCTTTAATTTTCTCACTGATAATACCAAAGATTTTATAACTTTGAAGAAGCCATTTTTACATGGACGGTCGGATTACACATCATGATTCAAATATAAATGAGAATTACATGGTTATGATTCCTCAACAAATTTTATGTGGAAGGCCATATAATTAAAGTGTACATAATTAAATCATGACTACGAACTCTTTGCAAATAGACCAGTGACACTAAGTCCTAGGCCGACATGTAGAGATACACACACAGATACAAGTCCTACACACGTGCACATTCACACACATGTAAGCACACACATATGTGCACACACGTTTGCCCTTATATTTCTTTTATTATTCTGACTTACAAGTTGAAAGCCCCAATATCAAGTTTACAAGAAAAACAATAATCATTTTAGTGATCATTTTCCAAGAAGCAATTTTCATAAGAACCATGATCCAAATTCTCAAGGATTAGAATGTAATAAAGGTTAAAAAAATAGACCTTATGTCCACCTTAAATATGGTGAATTGTTAAGTTCTAGAAAAAAGAAATTCTAAGTCATTGATAATTATGTGTTTTATCATAATTTTATTATATATTCTCTATGCTTCAATGATGATCTGACAATGGTTTTGGTTTTATCATTTGAACTTTATTATCACATTTCAGAAGTACCTTCATTTGGTTTAAAAACTAATAATTCTTCCCTCATGCTACTCACATACATTTACCATGCTCGGATTTTGTTTCCCCTGCCATCTGCCACTCGGTCTGAAGTCTTGGTTCCTTCACCTCTTTGCTCTGTCATCAGAGGACCTTTAACTTTCTAAACAAATAGAAGCCATCACAGGAAGGTGCCACCGACCTCCTTCACTGAGTCTATCAACTTGCACCTTTACTTCTACTTAAATTATACTTCCAATCAGGATTCAAATATACCTGTCCCACTGGGGGTATGGGAAGACAGCAGTCTCCTTTAAACTCAACACCCCCTTTTCTGATTTCACTCTTCTACTTCACTATGAAACTTCTTAAAAGAAGTGTTCTCTCCAGTTCACCTCTGACTCGCCTTCTAGCCTACTCCCTCTGGCCTTGACATTCACCACTCCACTGGAGGTCCTCAGAAAAGTCACCAACATCAGCTCCCTGTTGAAAGAATCTTACCTTAGTTGCTCTCTTGGTAAGACTTAACAATGTTGGATGCGCCCTACTTACTCATCCCCTCTCTTTTCTTGGCTCTCTTGGACTCTGCTCCCTACAGAATGTCCAGCACTCAGCAGGGACACGAAACATAACATAATGGCCACTGATAAATAAGCATTGCATAATTTAACAATTAATACATGAATGAGAGCCCCCGAGTCAAAGCCACCACTGTTTTCACACAGTTTTCAGTCGTCCCAATGGTCACTTCACTTAAGAAACAGGTGGAGCCCTGAATTCCTTCTAAGGCAGTTCATTTCATATTAGATTCCTGGGAAGAGGCTAAAACCACATTAGTCTCTGGAGCATAGTCTATATTTAGGATATGCTAGAAACAGAGGGAAGCCCTTATGTTTACATTATGTAGCTTTCAAAGCTGTTGCACTTGGTCAGAAGTAGGAAACAGAAATGGTGAGGCATTTCCGTGAGGGCTCAAATTACACTATTTTGCAAAGTTTAAATTTTGTCTGTCATAATCCATAAATTACAGCTATATGTTATAATTATTTAATCTACATTTCTTGTTAAACATCTAAATTATGTCACTTCATCAATTTACAGGAATTATGTGATTAGGTATAATTATCCTAAATAGCTGAACACAATTAAAAAATCTTACATGCAGGAAGTGTCATGTATAACATGTTAATTTTTTTCTCTTGTTTCACTGTCGTTGGTATCTATCAAAATAAGATAAAGGCTGGCTCACTTTGAATGGGATAAGGGAATTTCCAGCTTTAGGTGACTTCTGGCTCAGGGGCCACCCACAGCAACTTTTTCTTTACATTAAGCACATTTTCAGACAACTTGTACAGTCAGAGTTCCTGAATCTTATAACCAGTAGTATCAACTGCGATGATGTTTGGTATTCAACCTACTGCTTGAAGGTTCTATGCAAGACTTAGAGTTGGAGGTTTATCTTTAGATTTCTCTGCTTTCGTGACTTGCCAGACTGCTGTCTATTCCCCTTTCCTCGTGAGGCAGCGATGTGCATTGGGTAAGCTCAATAAAGTAGAGAACTGGTTCAAATTCATTGTTTCCTAGAATATGTGACCTTGAACAGTCTTACAACCTCTTGACAACTTTGCTTCTCCATCTAGAGAATGTGGATGATGATAATGGACAATGAATGTGGATAATAATAGCACCTCTTAGTGTAGATTTGAGCACATAGTAAGTGTACAGTACTATTCAAGTCTCAGATTAAAGACCGCTTCCTCAGAGGCCTTCCCTGATTAACACTTTCCACCCTTGTCACACTTTGTGATTAAGTGCTGTGTGTTTATTAGTTTAATATTGCTCTCTTTTAAGAGGCTGTGCATTTCATGAAAGTAGACAGGATTATGCTTGTTTTGTGCCCATGCCCCACCCGTCACATAGAGAATGCCGAAGGGATGTGTGAATGATATATGATTCCTTTCTTTTCTGCCCTTTTCTCTTTGCCTTTCCTTTGTCGTTTCCCACAACCAGATGGTTAGTGTGTATTTCATAGTTACCTGATAAACTCATTCATACCAAAGTCCTAGAGACTCTGCCGGGATCATAAGAGAGACTTCATGGAAAATAGCTTTCTAAAAATATTTGCAAACTATTATGCAAGTGATAGATGCTATTACTACCACCTGCACATTAAGAGAGTCTATTGTGTTTGCAATCCACGGAACCAGAAACTCTGGTCTTGATGACCAGCCCAAGGGCTGGTGACAGACTTTTCTGGGTGCTCAGAGCTCCCACAAACCAACCTCCTAAAACTCTGCCAGGTGTGAGGCTATTACTCCCGAGAGCCAGGCTTGTTCTAACCACAGGAACTTGTTCTGTTGCTGCAAACATCAATTTCGCTCTTTCCCTCAGGCACCCTTTGCAGCCTGTCTCACCAGGCTGTCCTCACTCCTCCCCACATCCGACTCTGATTTCAGAGTGTGGTTTCAACTACCTGTTCTGATTTGGACTATTTCAATCCACTTCCACTGTTTTTGCTCCTTTCTCATTCAGAAAGAAATTAAATACAGGTGGGGGCGTGCTTTTAAGCACTTAGATACTCCACAAAAGACTAAAACATCGGTTAATTGTTTACCGTACAAAAGGCTTGTTTTTTCAAGATGACTCACAGAAGCAATGTCTTAGGTAATACCTGCTCCTGCGTGCTTTTTAATCTGATTTGATTAATAGATGTTTAATTTATACAAAACTTCGCAAGAACACACCAATTTTGCATAACTAATACCTTCAAATACCCTGTGATTTCATATCATAACAGTCACAGGATTCAGCTTCCACAACTTATAGGGCAAACTAAACAGTGGGAAACACATTAGAAAATCTTGTTCTGTGTGTGCATCACCAAAATTAAGATGCCAATCACGCCGGTTAATATAAAGACCCAAGAGATCTACAAAACTCAGTTCAGGAAGATACTGTCTCTATTTTTTTTTTTTTTTTTTTCTTCTTCTCTCTGCTTTAAAGTACAGCAAGCTGTAGAAAATCTGCAAATCCTTCGTCACACTGAAATCTAAATTCCCCATGTAGAAAGAATACAATATGGGAAAACCCAAATAAGTTCCATATGTGAAGTCCCTTTGGCCCATTTACACAAGCAACTTCCCTTACACATTTTGGGAAAAGTCAGCTCATTGTACTTACTGAACACCGAGCTTCCAGTCTGAGTATAATTCTCAATATATTTTAATATCGAGAAGACGCCTGGATCTGGACTACCAAAATCCACAGAAAAGAAGAAAAGTAACCAGAAGTGGTTTCTTCCCTTTTCTGACTCTTCCTTCTCTGACCTCATAAAATTCTCACAAAGGTCGTTTAAATAATCCTTTGCTTTGATTTTCCCAAGTACGATAAGCACACACCTGTTTCCTATTTGCTACATTGTTTGTGGCATTTGTGGGTCAATGAGCAAACTTCTCAGAAAATTTTATTAAACAGTTAGGTTTTGTTTAACCGACATGTGACCATTTTCATGGTCCGCTATTTCTTGCAAATTCTAAAAAGGTTTTTTTTTTTTTTTTTTTTTATGGCGGGGGTGTCTTAAATGACTGTGCAGATTTCTAATCTACTTCTAATATTATGCTATTGCAGCAAGGCCACTGTAATACAAAAAAATGATGTCACATAATTCTTAAATTTGAGTAAAAATGAAATTTTACCAAAAATAATTGATTAAATTGATAGTTTAAAAAATGTTGCATATAGTTGCTAAATTTTAAAATTAGGTAAATATAGGTAAAATATAAGTTAAAAATATAAGAGGAAATTTTCAAGACCTGATAAAAGTGGGAGAGAATCCTGCCATGCTTAATTTTTTGAACACATAGAAGTTTGTAGTTTGTATTTTCCATGTTTATATTTCATTTGAAGAAAAGGAAAAGAAATTATAAAACCTATTCTTATGCTTAATTGCTTCTTTGAATAATAACTCACTTTTGTGTGACATTTTATATGACACCTATCTGTCTGTCTATCTGTCTATCTATCTATCTATCATCTATGTATCTGTCTATCTATCATCTATCCATCTATATATAGAGAGTTTCATTTTATCCTTACCACAACCCTAAGCACGGGTAGGACAATTATATAACTTCCATATTTTCTGATATGGAAACAGAAACTCAGTGGGCTCAATGAACAGCCCAAGATCATACATTCACAAAATGTCAACCTTGGGATTGATATTTAAGTCTTTCCAATATACTACATTAATTACTTCTCACCTTCCCTATTTCTTCAACAGAATGTTATAATTTATACTCAATGGACAGAAATATTTAATCAAACTGCAAGATATATCTTCTGGAATCATATTTGAATACCTATTTCTAAAAGGAGGGTAGAATTTAAAGTTTCAAATGAATATAAGCCAATGTATCCTTTAGAGAATTTAGAGACATGCAAAAGAAATTAAAGTATCTACTGTATAGATATATTCCATTTATGTAGAAGATGGAAAATGATGCAAAAGAGAAAAGAAAGTAGATAAGAAAAGCTGTTATTCATAGTAAATACTAATCCAGCTTAGGAAATTTTGATTTCATATAAAGGTACAGCACACCAAAATACAAATGCACACATATAAACAAAAAAAATGTTGGTTTTTGAAGGCATATGAGGTGTAAGGGGTAATACACAGACACTGAGGATTAAAAAAGTGCAGGAGAACAAAATAATATATTAACAGGCTTTTATGAAGTGAACGTTTGTGTCCTCTCCAAATTCATACATTGAACCATAGCCTTTGGTGGCTGTATTTGTATGGGGCTTCTAAGAAAGCAATTAAGGTTAAATGAGGTCATATGGGTGGGTCCTAGATCCAATAGGATTAGTGTCCTTAGAGGAAGAAACAGCAGAGAGCTTGCTCTCTCTCTGCCTCTTGCTAGTGTGCAAAGAAGAGGTCATGTGAGTACAAAATAGAAAGGTACCCATCTGCAAGCCAGAAAGAGAGCTATCATCAGAAATCAAATTTTCCAGCACCTTGATCTTGGGCCTTCCAGCCTCCAAAACTATGAGAACATAAATATTTGTTGTTTAAGCCACCTAGTCTGTGGTATTTTGTTATAGCAGCCTAAACAGATGAAAAGAGAGGCTGAAGTTATATTTAATACTAAACTTTAATTTTTTTAAACAGACAAGTAAAACCTTACTCCTTCATCTTTATTAAAAAAATAATAATAATTGTTCAATATTTGTAACTAGCAAGAAGCAAAGCCAATGATGTCTCCTTCAATTTGCTTCATGCTTAAAGTATTAAATTATAAAATATGTTTTTGATCCTATATGTAAGCTATGTGTCTCTTGACTAGGTCACCTGTCTACTCTTTATATTTTTTATTTTGTCTTACTTCCGACTCAGAATATATGTAGCAGATGATATAAGGATTACGTTCTCTTTTACAGCACTTGGAAAACTGCATTAATTCTGACCAGCTTAAAGAGACGGGGAGTAACAAACCACAAATATTTCTCTATTGTCATACTTTGCAAGCATAGCCATATCATCCTGTAGTCTACAGATACACACAATGACTACAATTCTACAGAGAACAATAGCACATTGTCTAATATTGAGACACTGAAATTCTGCCATTTCCCTAAAATTATAGCTTTGTAGCTGATATTCAGTATTTATAATGGGATAGCCTCCAGCTTATTTGAGGAAGATCTTCTGAAATGAATTTATTGTGTGCAATTTATTCCAGACCCTGACTGAATTCACTTACTTTTGTGTCTTCCATGGATATAAAGCCAAGAGGGAGCATAGCCTTCTAAGGATCTTTTAGTTCAATAAAAGCTCCCACATGCAAAATTCAGCGTTCTGGGCCACAATGTGTGGATTTAAAACATCCCTTGGGGATCTTTAGATCTATAAACCAATCAACTGATTACCCTTATCCACTTATGCTATTTTCTCTCATGAATCACTTCCATCTGGGGCTTTAATTGGCTTTTTATCTCATATTGACTATATTTAATAGGACCATCATTCTTATTTTCTATTTAGTAATTATATCATAAGTTTATATTAAAAGCAAGAGCAAGTCTCAGTTAACTGTTGAAGAACTACATAAAAAAGTGATGGGAATAGAAAGAGCTTTTTAAAAAGTGGAACAAAAGAAAAAGTATTTGTCATGGAGCCTCTTAGGGGTGAAATTCAAAGCTCCTTCCTTCAGTGTGTAAAGGCTGATGTCTCAGCTAAATTTAATTTGTCACCCAATTCCAATGACAGTTAACAAATACGTTAGTCCCTTGTGGAATATGTAAATGAGTGTCTAGTTAAGATTCTGAAAATTTCATAGACACCTGGATAAAAAATATAATAGAATAAATATTCTTACAGCTTATACATTCTTTCACATGGAATGTTAAAAATAAAATGATGAGTACCTTTTTTAAAATGTAAGACTCTTTCTCTTTAGAAAGAGGAAACCTATTCTCGAGTATTTAATGACATTGACCCATGAAAATAATTAATTTTTAAAAAGAAGAAAGACATAGTATTTGAATTTCACTTTTTTTGGAGGGACAGGCATTAAAATATAAATTATTTTCATCTAATTGGATAATATGTTGAACCATAAGACATTTTAAGTAGCCAAACATAAAATGATTAGTTGTCATATAAGTTGTCATTAGATCTACAAGCACTGACCACCTGTAAAATACTTTAATGGTATCACTGTTTAATTTCAGTATTTAGTCTTATGCAGCACCTCAAACTCACGATTTTTAAATTTTTTTTGAAGTTATTTAAAATCAACTCTGTTGGAATAATGGTTGGGTTTTATTCCATTTTTTTATATTCATATTAATAGAAGGTATGCCTAACCTATCTTTTTCCAGGCTTTTCTTGATAGTCAAAAATGGCTTAAATTTAATCCCTGGAAAGAATCTGTCAGTCTCTCCAGTAGCTTTCAGAGGACCAGCATTTTAAGGTCATATGCAACCAGGAGACATAAATTACACCAGAAGGTTAGCTTTAGGCAGTGAACTTAAGCTTTACGGTTCCTTGTTCTTACAGAGGACATACGTATTTAAAGAGTATTTCTTTTTTTTTTTTTTTTTTAATTATTTATTTATTTATTTCTTGGCTGTGTTGGGTCTTCGTTTCTGTGCGAGGGCTTCCTCTGGTTGCGGCAAGGGGGCGCCACTCTTCATCGCGGTGCGCGGGCCTCTCACTATCGTGGCCTCTCTTGTTGCGGAGCACAGGCTCCAGACGCGCAGGCTCAGTAGTTGTGGCACACGGGCTTAGTCACTTCGCGGCATGTGGGATCGTCCCAGACCAGGGCTCGAACCCGTGTCCCCTGCATTGGCAGGCAGATTCTCAACCACTGTGCCACCAGGGAAGCCCCTAAAGAGTATTCTTAATATAACTTTTGCATTTGCCCATTCTTTGATTCATTTATTCAATATTTATTTATTCAGTACTGACTATATTCAAAACATAGTCCTAAACATCACAGGAAGACAAAGTTTGTGTCTTCAAATCTACTATGGAAATTCAGATAGTCAAAAAATACTCACATTATCAAAGAGGGCAAATTAAGTGACATAAATGGAATATGAATCTAGGGTTTAGATATGGGAAAGGTAACTCTTAGTTGGAGGATCAGGGGAAGCTTCATGTATCCTGTGGGTTGGTAGGGCTCGTACAACTTGTTAATTCAGTAGTGTGATGAGAACAAAATAGATAGGTTTTGGGGAGGTTAGGAAAGGCAACAGTTTGGTGCCAGAAGGACTGAGACTACTGTGGAACAGACTCCAAGCATCAGAATGATCAGTGGTCCAACAGGGTGAACTAAAATCGGTGCTTCTTGATCTACAAGGGGATTGTTGCTATCTATTGGCCAGAAGAGTACACATCCACGCCGGTTCTTGGACAATGGCAAAGGCCCAGTAATGGAAATATCTGTGCTTCAATTCTAGGGCTCAGAGTTGATGTAATTACCAGCCAGTAGCCCTGAATAGACCTGGTCTATTCCCTTCAGAGACATTCTATGCTTCTTAGGGGCCCCCAGGGCTAAAATTCAGGTTGAAGCCACCAGAAAAGAAGTTTCCAAGAGGAACTTAGGTGGACTGAGAATACCACTGGAAAAAAGTGGAAAAGCTGATATCTGTAGAGGGTTAAATGGTATAGCATTGGTCTCCTTTAGTCCTCAGAGTAATAACAGCATTAACATTTTGCAGATTAGGAAACCAGAGCTGGGAGAAGCTAATTGCTCAATATTATACAACCAGGAAATGATAGAACTAGACCTTTAGCCCAAGCCTTCTATTTCCCAAATCCTGTTTCATTCCAAGTCAAGTAGTATGTTGGAAACCAACTAATGTGAAATAAATTTGTTAGAAGATTAGAAGTTTAGATTAAGTTTGAGAAGGATCTATCTATATAAAACTACCATCAGAATAGCTTGAAAGCTCTGACTGGGCTTTGAGCAGAGGGCCACAAACAGGCATGTGCTGAGTAAATCAGCATTTTTTACCCTCAGTGAGAGTGTGTCTGAGTGTGAAGCAACAGCTGGCCACTGAAAAACTCACAGATTTAATTAAGTGCCCAGAGCTGAAAACTGATGAACATCTGAGATGTTTCTCTTCAGTTTGGCTGGATGATAAGAGTATTATGAATTTATTTAGAAAGAAGGGAAGTTCTACATTTACACAAATGACCACAGAAAAATGTGAAACTATGGGATTGTGGTTGGTTTGTATTTGAGGTTTAAAATAAATACAAAAGAGTTAAGAGCTATCTCTTAGGAGTGCATGACAAGTAAACATTGTATTACAAACCAGGCTTGGGCCCGAGCATGAAAAATTTTCACAGAGGTTAGAGGCCAGGTGATATCAGAAGGTCTGGTGGGTTCACTTTACTTTGGTAGTCAGGATCTATATTGTACATCATTTCCAATCCATGTAACTTTACTATCTTAAGGTTAAATAATCAAAGGTGTGCTTTTTAATACCTTGCTGTACTCTTTAAAATATTCTAAAATATCTCTTAATTTTCACTGAGTCTGAACTTAATTCATTTTTGAGACACTCAACCTATTAAAAAATCATGTAAAAATTACAAAGTCCTTCTTATTTCCCAATGCATTGTACATAACATTACTTCATTTAGTTATTAACAACAGGTCAACCAAAGGCCAGTACTATTACTTGGCACCCATAATACTTGTGTTCAGAAGTTTTTTGTCCCTTAAGATCTTTCTTCCATATGTTTTATGGATGCCTCAGGTTCCATAATTTAAATCCATCTATTAGCTCCATGTTAAAATGAAAATACAGCTGGGACGAAGTGAGAGAGTAGCATGGACATATCTACACTACCACATGTAAAATGGATAGCTAGTAGGAAGCAGCCGCATAGCACAGGGAGATCAGCTCGGTGCTTTGTGACCACCTAGCGGGGTGGGATAGGGAGGGTGGGAGGGAGACGCAAGAGGGAGGGAATATGGGGATATATGTATATGTATAGCTGATTCACTTTGTTATACAGCAGAAACTAACACACCATTGTAAAGCAATTATACTCCAATAAAGATGTTAAAAAAAAAAAAAGAAAATATGTGGTGGGTAGTGTTTTAAACTTAGTAAGAATGAGTTTAATAGTTTCTTTTCAAACTTTTCTTTAATTGAGGAGAGCAGTGGAACGGATGAGAGGTTATCATCTGCAAGAAAATTGAACAGGTGACCAAGATCTAAGGTAATCTTTGCCAACCACTTGCTTTTTAACTTATCTGATGACAGAAACACATACAAGCAACAACAGTACTGTCTGTAGGAAATATGCACTTAATAACAATAAACTTATTGTTCAAATTAGAATTGAAGACACCTGCAAGAAGAATTACATAAAAGTAGAAATAGTGATAAACATATACATAAGGAAAAGTCAGACTCATTTGTCTAAGATAAACTTGTCTAGCAAAAGATTCGGAACATAAGTTTTGAAAGTTGTGGCATGACCAGATTTTCAAAGGTCTCAAATGTAAGATGGTGGGCAGAGTTATAACAGAGGCCGCTAAATAACTAATCAATTTTCTTGTGAAAAAATTTGATAACATTGACTACAACTTGGGCTATAAGGAGGGACCTAATGCTTCTTAGGCCAGATGCTACTGAAAGTTAAGTTGAAGGCATGTAAGTTTCTTACTTTCTTAACATTTTATCTTAAGCATGTGGCCATTGAACGAAGTTTTATCAGAGTCTCATTTCATACCCTTAAGTTTTTTGATCAATAACTGGTCTTTCTTGATATACAATGTCTGTTTCCCTAAAACAACAATATCTAATATTTGTTCTTATATCATTATATTTCCTCTGTTCTCAATTCCTTGTAATCAACTTTTAGTTGATAAGGTGCATAGGTGAGGGGACTAGTATTTAGATGCTGGCATCTTCCAGTAGGCCTTGGTATTCAGCTGTTTCCCCCTTATACAGAATCTATATCCTAAGAAATAGAAAGGGGAAGCAAATCTAAGGAGGACTCCTGTAACAGTAGCCACCAAGGACAGTTGAAAGAGTTGATGCTAATAAACTACGGAACATATAGTTCACTTTAAGAAAGAGGAGTCCTCAGTGGGCTGTTGGGGAGAAAAAGAATTACCTATTAGCAATTCAAACAGAGCTTTCTATTATACAAATCTTTATAGGTAGGTTAATTGCCTGCCAAGATTTCCTTTTCAATCAAAGTTAAAGTATGCAAGATCAATGCCATACAATGAAATGTCATCATTTTTGACTACTTCACATGCTGCATAGAGCTTTTGTACTAATTTTAGTTCATTGCGGAGCTGTAAGTATTTAAAAATTTTTATTTATTATTATTATTTTTAACCCTGAAATGTCCATACTAACGTGAGAAAAGAATCTCCATAAGATTTTCCATGTTTAAAAATATGAGAATAAATTATTTTATCAAGATTTTTAAATAACTGAAATACAGTAAGTAGCTTTGAACATTAAAAACTAAGTAAACTAATGGACCTGGAGGCTTAGTTTTATTGTGATTCTTTAATTTCAGGATGGTATATTATAAACACGCCCATGACACTTAGTCTCATCGTTTTGTTCCTTTCAGTTCTGCTTTTCTTTAGGAGCTGGAATGAAGCCACATTTTTTTCCGTCTCTTCCTTGGCCAAACGTTCCCCAGAAAGGAACATTTTTTTTTAGTCTATTAATCTGTAGCAAACCTCCATAAGAAAAGTAGGCATGACAGTTTCCATGTTCCTTTAAAAATTCAACATAGTTGAATAGTGAGCCATGTCTCACTTTGCTTTCATACCAATGATTTCCCCTTCTTTCATTTGTTAAGTTTCATTAAACGAATTGCCAGTATAAATGACTGGGCAGGACAGTTAACTGTCCCTTTAACTATGAGTAGCCTTGGTTCTTTGTGAATTCCAACGTAAATGCTTAGTTATTAGCCTTTTTTAAAAAGATTAGACAATACACCAAAGTAATAGTTTGTGCCATATACCTTATTTATATAGTTAGTTGTTTATTTTGAAGACTACTGGTTTAGTTTAGAGATAGTTTCACTTATTTTTCATAACAGATGGGCTGGATATATCACATATGCGGTACCTCAAAACATCTTAGCCATTTAAAAACAAGCTATTGAGAGCACTCAACTGATGCCTAAAAGAAAATATTGGTGGGTTAATTTAAAATTTAATAATATTCCAGAATTACAGAAAATATTTTATATTTTTACTATTTTTTTAAAGTTAATACTTCCATAACTAATTACCAGTTTCAATGTGTTATTCTTCAAACAGTTTTGCCATATTTTGCCTTCTAAATTTAAAATCCTGTTGTTTAAATTCCACATCTGAGTTAAAAACGCAATGATCAAAATTGTTTTCTGAAATTTCGTGTCGTAAAATACATAGGAAAAACAAACATAAGATATATATCAAGCTAAATATAAGCAGCAATGAAAATAATGTATAAATAGCCATTCATCTGTTAAATGTTTATGTCACGGAGTAAAGAGCAATTATATAAAAATTGGAGATAACTAAGAAATCAAGAGGAAGGGATTACAAAAATCTGAGAAAATCCAATCAGGCAATGAAGAGAGGAGATTTTTGAAATTGTTGTATTATGAGGTAAGTGAAAGTTTATCAGTAAACAATAAGGCTGAGTTTGATTTTGAATGCTTCCTTCTACTGCTTACATGTCTAATCTCATTTAGCAAACCAATATGATATTAAGTCCTAAATGCTGCATTAAGATCTGTATATGTTTAGGTCATGGGAAGTTAAACGCACACACAAACACACACACAGGTTTTTAAAGTATAGACATAGTCATGATTACATGGAGGTAAACATCACGGATCTGTTAAGGATAAGATGATGTCATAATACTCTGAGATGAGAAGGCATGAGGCTCAGTCATTACTCAAGAAACCTTGTCTGATACAGGAAAGTTCGGCATCTTCTCTTGCTTTCTTACACAGGGAGGTTGAAACAGAAACCACTGTGTGAAGTTTCACTGACAGAAATTTGATGTTACTGAGAGAATTACAATAATGATCTGAACATTAAAGTTAGCTACTCTGAGATGAAGGGTGCCACAAAAAAGCCTGCTTGCTTCTAATCTTATGTCCAGAAAGATCTAGCCCTAATATGAGTGAGAATGCTTTTCACTCATTAGGACTTTGACTATTGTGTTTCTTAAATTTTGGCACTTGAAGTTGAGTTTGGATTCAAAAGAAAAAAACTAACGCATACCTTATCAATATTAGATGGTTTCAGTTATCTTGAAGCTTTCTGTATATATCTAATCCTGAATTCTACGTGGCCTTATGTGCAAGTGTTGTCACAGATGTTTGGAAATTCTTTTAGTACTGCAAATTCAAGAAGTTTAAGACCTTCCACCTGGAGCTGAAGAGTGTAGGGACTGCTACGTTGGTGAAGATAAACTCTTGCTAAACAGGATTTTTTAAATAAGTGAGTATCATCATTGTAATGTTACACTGCTGCATGAAATAATCCATGCCTTCATGGGTTATCTTTCCCAAGACCATCCAATCCTAGAGGTGACATAAAGCTTGCTGGATAAACTTGTGGAACCTGATACTCTCATGCAATAATCAGTTGTGAACTTGCAACTTCTTATGAACCCTTCCCTGGGCTGGACATTAAACTTCTATAAAAGAAAGGATCTCGTTTGGTCCTTGGGAATCAGTTGCTACTGGTAGAACATGGAATAAATAAAAATGAGTTAGCTGGCAGAATCATTCTCAGGTGAAGGAATAAAAAGCAGATATAAAAATGTACTAGTGAAAAAATAGAAAAACTCAATGGAGATAGTTTCAGAAATACAGATCTTCAAGTGGTGCAGGCTGTGATAAGGAATTAGTTTCCATGATACAGATTTACAGAGAACAATTCAAATGCTCTTTACAAATTAAACATTTTAATGATTCCCTTTTGAAAAACATTGAGCAGGGGGTGATATTAAATCCAATGTAAAGTTCTTGCTTCAGACAGCTCTTAAAAAATAATTCAGTATTTTGAAGTCATTTTTATGTTAGTCCTCAACAACTGGGAAAATATCTCAGTATCAAAATGCCTGGACACCATAACATCACAGTTATAGATTTTAGCCAAGATTGCTTTTTACATGAGCTACCTAAGGATGCTTTAATTAGAAATAAACACAGCACACCAGAATGTGCGATTTATACTAAAAAATACATAGGAAAAAGAATGTCAGTTTATATGGAATTCCAGAGACTTTTATTAATTCATTTATCCAAATAATTTCTATTTTATACAAACTCATTGAATGTGTAATGGAGAATTTAAGTTGCAGGGAAGAGAATGGAACATAAATTTTACAGATATACTAGTAATATTGAGGCTGCTTTGTTCATGAAGGGAAGAAGACTAGCAGATGCAAGGGTAAAAATCTCACTAATTTGAAATTAGGGAGATCTTACTATCAACGAATACAGGAAGATCAAGAATGAGTTCTCAGCTAGACCTGTACTCTTTGACAGTTATTGTGCTAGATGTGAGGCAATGAAAGATGACTAAAAGTTGCTCACTGCTCTCACGTTACAGCTGACATGGCATTCAAGTAGAGGTATAACATGGATCGAAACACAGATGCAGGGCTTCCCTGGTGGCGCAGTGGTTGAGAATCTGCCTGCTAATGCAGGGGACACGGGGTCGAGCCCTGGTCTGGGAAGATCCCACATGCCGCGGAGCAACTAGGCCCGTGAGCCACAACTGCTGAGCCTGCGCGTCTGGAGCCTGTGCTCCGCAACGGGAGAGCCCGCGACAGTGAGAGGCCCGCGCACCGCGATGAAGAGTGGCCCCTGCTTGCCGCAACTGGAGAAAACCCTCGCACAGAAACGAAGACCCAACACAGCCAAAAATAAATAAATAAATTTTAAAAAAAAAGCACAGATGCAGAAGAGGGTGGCTCAGGCAGGAGATGGGGAGCAGCACTTCTAAATCAGTACTGCCTGTACTAAGATGGATAGATTAGAGTCATGTCACAGAGAAGTTTGAAGCCAGATAAAGGATTTGGGGCTTAATTCCCCAGCACAGTAGAGTACGCACACCTTACAGAGTGTGAAAGGTGATGTTTTGGGTGTGAAAAGGTAATAATAGACCTATTTTATTCTTATTTTTTACCAAAAAGACACGAAAACTTAGGCTTTATTCTTATTTATTGCACAGATTTACACTGACTTCTTCAGCCAGCCATATATCAGAATGGTCACTTGTCGTATATAAGGCACAGCTCCCTGAAAAGAGCAAGGTAGTAATTTTGCAATGTAGATGGAGTGACAAGCGGAAGCCTCCTTCATCGATTTGCTTTCAGCACTTTGTGAACGATTTGATAGTTTAGACGTACCTAAGGAAGGAAATTTGGGATTACCATATTTAGTTTTAGCTAAATTAGACCTCATGAGATGAGCAAGTACGTGAAAAGATTCAGGCAGAGAAACTATGGATTGATAATAATGCAAGTAACGCGAGTATAAGTAAACCAGAAAATGGCAGTGGAAACAATAGGAGCAGCAATTATTAATACTGTTAGACCGAGGTCTTCATCAATCACATATTGGATATAAACAATGGCTATTTAAAAATCAAAAGAAATCGTGTTCAGACTGCTATTTAAATTATGACTTTACCTGCGTGCATGTGTGTGTATATATGTATATTGCCTTCAAATGTTAGCTAATGATAGTAAAATGCTATTGTGCTTAGCAAGATATTTTTATATGGCTTATTTCATGTTGATCTCATTATTGCTTATTCCCCATTATTTATTTTTGTACATTTTGTGATGCCCATCAGCACAGTGACACATTTATGTGCTTTATAAATGAATTTTAAAATATGCAATGAGAAGTGCTCAAGTTAAAAAAATTATAGGGGTGAGCAATAAAAACACTCATTCTAGACTCTATCTAGAGAATGGAAAACCATTAAGGGTTTTAGAGTACAGGAACCAAATGTTCAAAACTTGGCATTAGCAATATTATTCAGGTTGCAGTGTGTAAGATAAATTAGAGTAGCATAATGGCTTCGAGAGATGATGCCAAAGCAGAGTCTTTGTGACCCGTCATCTGGAGAGCCTATGAGTTCCTTTCAAGCAGTTGCTGTGTTTTCCTAATATCTGTATGCTCAGCAGTATCTCATGTGATAGAGGCGTATTGGAAGTGCCTGACACATATTTGTTAAATTGAATGGAGTATTCACGAGCTCATTTCTTTGTTAAGCCTTTGAAAGACCATTGTTAGTGTCATCTTTTGACTAATCCTTCCTACTGAAATTACGATATTCTCTCCCTTTCTTAGAATATTTGATACTTCTGCTACAGCCCTTGTGCTATTCTGCCTTATGCTATACCTATCCACGTAACTCATGGGTAAGTTTCAAGCAAATTTAGAATGTAAACCCTTTCAAAGGGGAATGTACAATAGTGAGCCAACTACCTAAATGAGAAGTTTAATGGTCATATAACTAAACAGGGATAGAGAGAACTGTCAAGAGAGATAGAACCAGGGACTCTAGTGGGTGGGTGTCTCTCTCCCTCTCTCTCCCGCCTTCCCTAGTCAGCTTCCCTGGGGAGAGGTGTGAGAGAGGCAGGTGAAGAGGGGAATATGTCTGCTGGAACATCTTCACTCCGGCAAGATGACTCCGTAACAGAGAGAAAAGAGATTATCTTCCAAGATTGTGAGTTTGAAAAAAATCTTCCCAAAAGGACCATGAATAAATTAGAATATGGGCCACTTCTGGAAGAATCACCCTGGTCAGAAGAACACCTCTGTAGTGAACTCCACAAGGCAAGTACTATTAAGTCCACTTTAGACTCAGCTAAATGCTATCCATATGCACAGGTAATACAGAGGAAAACAGGGACCTAAGTCCAGATCTTTGACCTTATTATCTGCTTCATGCTATGTGCATATACGGAGAGAAACTCTATTATCTGGAATAACTAATATTCCCCTACATCTGGACTAATTCTAATATACTAACTAAAATTGAAGATATCTGATACAGAGTAATAATATGTAGCAAAACCTCATAATGGTAATATATTCTGTGTCACAATTAAAACAAAAAGTCAGAGAAGTATTTCAGAATTTAAAAAAATCCATGTTTGTTAATGCTAGCATAATTTTAAAAAGGAAAAAACCAAGAAACTTCCTAAAAGTCCAATAATAGGAGAATTGATAGTTTGTAAATAAAATAATTAAATGAAAGATTCATAATTGTATACTGAGTATAGTTTCCAATCTATTAAAATTTGGATAGGAGCAAGATTTCTTTGAGCATAACTTTTGACTTTTTATTATGTAAATGTTTTGTCCTACTCAGAAACTGTATTCAATAAAAAAGAATGAAAAACTAACCTTGAATTTGAATGGCAATATCAACAAATGAACATAACTATATGTCAAATACATAATATAACCACAGGGAAAAATATTTTACCTAACTTATGAACACAAAATTTGACTTGACACCTTTAGCAGCATAGATTCTAAGGACAAAAAGTGCAAAGAAAATTTGAACTGTACTTGGTAGGATTGTTGTTGTTAGTAGTAGTTGTTTTGTGTGTATTGCAGGGTAGAACAAATAAATGCCTATATTAGTATGGTTGGGAACCAGGATTCTAATGATGGAAAAGGGAGCTACGAACATGGAATTGAGGTTAAAGGATATAGAAAATAAATAAGGACACACAGAAATACACAATCTGATTTCGAATATTAATAAGACTCAAAAAGAAAACAAGACAGAGTCACATGAAAATGAGTGAGGCGATATTAGCCAAAATAAGCCAAAATCACTTTAAAAAGGCAAGTTTGGAGGTGAACTCTGAAGATCTAAGTAGATGCATCCATGATCCAATTTGTGAGAAGAGCATCCTGAACAGAGGGAACAGCAAGCGTAAAGGCCCTGAGATAGGATCAGACTTGTCACATGTGAGGGTTCTAGGTCTCTCTTGTGTCTGAAGGATGGTTATGGAAGCTGGGTTTGGAGGTATAGGTCTGGTGCAGGATAGAAAGGGTCCTGAGGCCAAAAAAGGAATTGGGATTTTCATCTGAGTGAAACAAGATGTTATTGGACAGTTTTAAGTAGGGGAGTGATGTAATTTTATTTAGGGTTTATTAGAATCATTTTTGTTTCTGTGTGAGAAATGGATTATAAGAATCGAAGCATGGATTAGGATGGTAATAGTAGAGATGGAGGGAGGTAGATTAATGTAAGATATATTTGGGCCATAGAATCAAACAAATCTGCTGCTAGATTGGATGGGAGAGAGTAAGTATCAAGGATAAATCCAATAGCTTTATCTTAAGCTATCGGATGAATGGACGTGTGAATACTGGGTTGGGAAAGACAGAGGGAGGACCAGGCTGAGATGAAGTGATGGGAGAATCAAATATTTTATTTTGCCCATATAGTGCTTGTGATGCCTACCTTATATTCAGTTGGCGATGTCTGGTATATAGTTGGATACAACATTATGGAGCTCCAACCAAAAAAGGAAAGAAGGCAGGAAGGAAGGAAGGAGGGAAGGAGGGAAGGAAGGGAGGGAGGGAGGGAGGGAGGGAGATAGGAAGTCCAGAGCTAGAGATATAAAATTGTGAGTTACAGAAACATAAGATAATATTTATAAGCAAGTGACTATAAGAGATCGTTTAGAGAATGATTGTAAGCACACTCCAAGCCAAGGGGGTACCCATTTAGAGACAAGGAAAAGGAGAAGAAATACAAAAATGAGACTGAGAGAAGCTAACAAGGTATGAGGAGAGCTAGGTGTGTGTGGTGTGACAGAAGTCAAGAGATGTGTGTCTTTAAAGAGTGAAGAACTGTCAAATAATGCTAAGAAGCCCTAGTAAGGTGAGAAGTGACTACTGTACTTGGCAATATATAGACAGCTGATGTTTTTAGTAAGATCAGTTTCAACGGAACACTTAGTGTGGGTGCCTATCTGAATATGACGAGGAGAGAGCATAGTGAGGAAGGGGCAAGGGAGGCATTAACAACTCCTAAGAATTTTTGTTGAAAAGGAGAGCATGGAGGGAGATATTCTAAGAGAGAATCTTTTTTTAAGATGGAGGATCTTAGTAGAGCATGACTAGAATGATCCTTTTGAAAGACAGATATTAGTGGCAGAAGAAAAATGACTGCAGGACAAAAAAAATTCATTAAGGGAAGACATGACTAGATGCAGAGCAAAAGGAGCTTTTAATAAAAATAAGGGCACTAGGATGGAAGGCAGAGAATATGGGTATAATATGAATATAGTTTGGTAGATTTGGCAATGGCAAGATGAAAATGATTCCTACAGATGATTTTTCATATTTCAGAATGTGAAGTAGGAGCGTGTATATATTGGTACATGCATGCCTGGGACAGGAAGAATGGTGGAAGGAGGTGTTGGAAGCCTAAAGAGAAAGAAGAGAGTGAGAGTGTAGGAAATCAAACCCAAGAAGAATATGCAATAGTACTGGCAGCCAATTCTCAGTACATATTTGCCCCACTCGCAAAGCAATACTTTTAGTTTAGGTATGTGCAGGGAATGGATGCTAGCATTCTGGATAGATGGCTGTGTTGTGAAGATCTGAAACAGAACACGTTCAAAGATGGAGAAGGAGGAAGAAAGTTTCAAGCACACCCCAAAGGACTGCTCTAACAAAATAACAAAGTTCTTAATGAATCATTAAAAATAACAGCAACAGATCATAAGATAGGTCCTATGGTTGTACTCATATAGGACCCAAAACTCTATACACATTTAATATTATTATCATATTAAGGTTGAATTTATTTTTCAGTCTAATATATAGTACAAGCCATGACAATTTCAATAGCTGGTGTCTCCTAGTCCAATTATAAAGTGAAGAACAATATTTTTTGGCAATGGTATAACTGTTTTCATTCAAAAACTCTCCCAAACCTCCCACTTCCCCATCCTCCCCCCCATATAGCATTCCATGACTAGAACCCCATCTAGGAATTCAAAGAACTGAAATCTTCAGTATAATATGCAGAGATACTTATATATATGAATGATATACAGTACTCTTCCAAATTAATTTGAGGTATACACTTTTGATAAATGGGTTTTATTGTTGATGTTAACACTAGGAGATAAGCAGAACAGAGAGATATATCATATGGACACATGATGCAAGTGAGAATCACTTAGTAAGAATAGTAAATTTTTTGAATTCTTAACTATCGTACTTGCAAATAGAGGCTTCAGTTTGGGTTCAAAAAAATTATGACAAGATCAAAGAGAAATCAATAGTAAAACAAAACTATAGCTTCCAAAAGGCAAACCTACAAGTATCATTTTTGCTTTAATCTGTATCCAAATTTCTAAGACTCCCCAATTGGCGTGTCCATATATGAAGATGTGTTACCTCTTATTTGAAGGCTGAATCACTATGAAGCAGGAAAGAACACTAGACCAGAAGCCCAGATTTCTTTTGTTCAGAATTCCCCTTTAAAGAGGAAAAACAAAGAGAAGCCAAAGGGAGTGGTCCATTTCTCATCTATCACTCAACGAATTGATCCTCTGAGAAGGTGTCAGAGAAGCAATCACAGAATGAATGTCCAAACCATCTGCCACAGACCTGCCAACAATGGAAATGGGTAACCTTAACCTGCACCCCGAAGATTTTGCCGTAATCGGTTGGACAAACAGATCTTCTTGGTCAAAGAAAACATTCTGTGTATCAGAGTTTTACTAAAAGAATAAAGCCTGAAGAACAAGTTACTTTTTGTAAGAAATAATTACCAGTTTTGGAGAGAATGCTATAAGCCATGTAATTACAAGGTCAGATGACTCTGTTGCTATCGTAAATTTCCCACGACAGCACTTCAAGAGAAAGACATTAAAGTATGAATGATAGGAATGATATATAGGCTTAATGCATGAGATTATTAGAATGGGTTTTAACTTCATGGAGAAAGATATTCCAAAAGTGAGTGGCACTATTTTATAACAGACAATGTATTAATGACATTTCTGATTACTGGATATAAAAATATACTTCTACAGCATAACTAAAGAAAACATCTCATGTGAAACCTCAAAGCTAGGGCCCATTACACTACCGAATTCATATTTTCATGTGGTTTCCTCCTAAGGCAATAAAACAACCTTTGTTTTTTTTAAGAATTTTATTTATTTATTTATTTTTGGTTGTGTTGGGTCTTCATTGCTGCGCGCGGGCTTTCTCTAGTTGCGGCACGCAGGCTTTCTCTAGTTGCGGCGAGCGGGGGCTACTCTTCGTTGCGGCGCACGGGCTTCTCATTGAGGTGGCTTCTCTTGTTGCGGAGCACGGACTCTAGGCGCGAGGGCTTCAGTAGTTGTGGCTCGTGGGGGCTCAGTAGTTTTGGCTCGCAGGCTCTAGAGCACAGGCTCAATAGTTGTGGTGCACAGGCTTAGTTGCTCTGCAGCATGTGGGATCTTCCCAGAGCAGGGCTCGAACCCATGTTCCCTGCATTGGCAGGTGGATTCTTAACCAGTGCGCCACCAGGGAAGTCCTAACAACCATTGTTTTTTAACAGACACAGACAGTATATCATCAAACAAAATAATGAAAAGCCTAAGCAAATATTTAGAACTATTACAACTAGAAGAAACACTAGAGATCACTTAACCCAAACTTCTCATTTTACAAACAAGAATATTGAGACTGAAAAATTAAATGACTTGCTCAAGGACACAAATCATGAACAGCTGTCAGCATCAGGCCTGACCAAGTGAAATCTGAAAAAGTCTCTCCCTTTCCCTTTGAAACATAATCTGCTCCACTCTTCCAAATGGACTCGTTCTCTTTCCTACCCTTTCAGTGTCTACCTATGACAAATTACTCAAGACCCCCTTCTCTGTACAGAAGTCACTACCATGTTGGGCTTGTCTTCCATACTTGTCCCCTATATCAAGTCTCCCCAATGCCATTAAGCCTATCTGATAGAGTAAATTACAAATTGAGGAATGCTGGTGCAGAACACTACAGTTTTTCTGCTTTGAGGGGTGCATGGGAGATGGGGGGACATGAATTTTGATAATCACTTCTTTAAGGAGACCATCACTCTTTAATAACTCAAAGGAGTAGTGGGAATTTTGAGCCCAGTCTCTTAACCGCTATGTGTTGGTTACTCTTAATGGATGAGAAAATAGCCAGCACTCAGGGGTTAAAAGAATAGACTCTAAAATGGTCTGTGTGGCTTGAATTTAGGTTCCACTTCTTACAAGCAGTGATTTTTTTTTTTTGGCCGCACAGCGCGGCTTGCAGGATTAGTTTCCAGACCAGGGATTGAACCCAGGCCCTTGGCAGTGAAAGCGCAGAGTCCTAACCACTGGACCGCCGGGGAATTTGCTATAAGCAGTGATTTTAAACAATGACTTCATCAGGACGGTATGAAGATTACATGAGACTATCTATGTAAAGTACTTACAGTAAAAATGAGCACATAGCAAAAACTAAATGTTAGGTTATTATTATATCTAGTGGGTATTATTCAACTCCTCCATCTGTTGTCATCCTGTTAAAATCTGGCTTCCATGTCATTCCACTGAAGCTGATCTTACAAAGGTCACTATTGACCAACTAAATGACAAATGCAGCGGCCCATTTTTAGTACCCGTTCTATATCAACACTCTCCAACACTTGACACTATTTACCTCTCTGAATGTCTTCAAATTCTCTCCTTTTTTGACTTTTGTGAATCCCCACCTTCCCCACCTCTTTATATATTAGATCCTTCGTTTCTTCCCTCTCTACCCTTTTTCCTGATGATGTCATTTACTTCAAAGCTTGCAAACCTTCCCAGTAGGCCAGGAACTCTGATGTCTGTTTCTAGCATATATCTAGCTCCAGAGATACGTATAGACCTAATTTCAAACTGCCTTCTTTATATTTTTATTTTAATGCATGGGACCAGAAAACGGAACTCATTAAATGTTCTTGCAACTAACTTCCCCTGAGCTCCCTGTCTTTAGAAATTTTATCTCCATCCACTTCATTGAAATTCTCAAAGGTTTCTTTGATTCTTCTTTCCAGCATGCCTTGAATGACATTTCATCCCTGTTTGCTTGGGATAGTTTCAATTTATACCTGCCATTTCATCCCCATTATTAACAGAAATTTCTTTCACTCTTAAAGGTGTTGTGGTGTGGATGATAAATCATACGGTTATCCTAATCATGTCAGGCATCCAATCTACTTCACAATCATTATCAGAATCTTGATATTTCTTTCCATCCTCTGTAGTGTAGGCTTCCATTTTTTCTTTTTGGACACTATCAACAGTCTCTTTAAGGATCATTGATACCAATATATTTCTGATAACTATATTTTCCAATGGCTACTAAACTGATCTTCCTAAACACAAGCCTAGTATTGCTTTTTCCCTTCCTAATGATTTTCATTCTTTCTCAGTTGCCTACAACACAAAATCCAGCACCCTCTTCTATTTTCCATTTGCTCATCTCCCTTCCCTACTACCTTTACATTCAAAGATAGGCCATACAGTAGAGTAGTAGTTTTAGACTGGAGAATATAAGTTAATAAATAAGGAGTACACATGTAGTAATGTCTTTCTAGAATAACAGCTATGAAATAAATGCTAGCAGACTATAGCATTTCCTGACACTATATATCAGTCATCGAAGAGGGATAATATGCATTCCTACCTGTCCGACAGGGCTATTGTAAAACTCAAATGTGACAACGTGAGCACGTTTAAAATCACCATTCAAGGTGCATGACTATTGTTTCTGTTATTGTGATTTATCTCTCTCCTAGCCAAACCAAATGTATTTATGATTAATAGATGCTTTTGTTAAGAATAGAAATACTCATATGAGTGTTTCTGCTATTCACGGGGGGAAACACACTCTCCAAAAAAATAAATTTTGTGAGCATTCCATTATCAAAATTTTCTCTTTGATATAAAACTATATATTTAGGACTGACACTTTCCCCAATTTTAATAGCAATTGAAATCTTTATAGCTATAAATGTATAGTTAAACATAAGCTTTTAAAGATTTTACCTTTTGCAAATTTATAGACAGTCAAATTACTTTCCTGATTTTTAAAGCTGTATTTGGGTGGGCTGATACCGTAGCCGAAAGTGGGGTCCGGCTGCTCACTGCTCAAAGGCCAATAAAGAAGCAAAGTTGGTGGAAAAGAAAGTTTGCTTTATTTTGGATGCTGGCAACACAGGAGGGGGTAGCGGGGGTGGAGGGCGGGGAGGGCGGACTCCTGTCCAGAGGCCGACTCCCCTCTACTGACAATCAGGGGACAAGAGCTTTTATAGACAGAGGGAGGAGGCTACAGGCAGAAACAGCACAGTCAGCTCTGACGGTCATCTTGAAATTGATCATGTGGTGGTCTGACCAGCGTCATCTTGATTGTTTTAGGTACAGTTAGTCTTCAGTTCCAGGGTCGGTATGTTTCCATTTCTTTGAGGCCAATTCTCGGAATTGTGGCAGCTTATGTCATGGCTACAGCCTGGCCATCATGTAGCTAACTTCTTCCAACTGGTGGGGCTTTCAGTATCTATAAGACAGCTCACAGGATATGGCTCAGAATATTATCTATATCCGTTGGAAAGGAACTAAAGGTCCTTGATTTTGTTACTGACTATTATTGTTCTGTCCTGTTTGACTGCTTTTCTTTGCTTCTGCATTTTCTCACTTCTCTGATTAAACTTATTCTTTGGTTAAAGTTTTTCCACAGACAAAAGGCAGGCGGAAGATATGGGGGTGGGTGGGGGAGGACCATAGGGTCCTGCTCCGTTTCAATACCTCATCAGAAATAGGTCCAAATTTCATCACCATTACCTTTAGAGAGCAATAAATTATGAGTATATTAAGTACAGTCCTCACCTTCTAACATCGACAACCCAGGATTAGGGATGCACATAAACAGAAAATATGAAGATCAAAAAAGTCCTAAAAATGCAGAATCAGTAAAGCATATGTGTGTATATAAATTCCATGCTCAAAAAATAAATGTGAATGTTGTCGTTCATTTATTTTTGTCCTTTTAGATATTTATATCTACATTTTATATATGTGTGTGTGTGCACGTGTTCCTACATATACTATATAACATGTATATATTCCATAACTTTATTAAATATATATATTCCATAAGTTAAGGGGATACATATGCTCATAAACTGACTTTTTGAGATTACCGACCACGTACCTTCAAATGAATTAGCTTAGACTATAGGAAATTGAGTTTTAAAGGGGAATTGAATATCAACAGTTTCCTATGGTTCGATTAATAGCAAACGGGAACTGGCTAAAAGCATTTAAATAATTCTGCTCATGCATATATGGTCAATTTATTTAGGACAAAGGAGCCAAGAATATTTAATGGGGAAAGGACAGTCTCTCCAACAAATGGTGTTGGGAAAACTGGACAGCCACATGCCAAAAAAAAAAGGACAGGGAGAACGAAAAGAAAAGAAACTGGACCACTATCTTAATACCGCACACAAAAACTAACCCCAGATGGATTAAACACTTGAACATATGGCCTAAAACCATAAAACCTCTAGAAGAAAACATAGGTGGTAAGTTCCTTGACATAGGTCTTGATGATTTTTTTGGATTTGACACCAAAAGCAAAGGGAACAAAAGCAAAAATAAACAAGTGAGATAATATCAAACTAAGGTTTTTGCACAAAAAAGGAAACCATCAACAAAATGAAAAGGCAACTTACCAAATGGGAGAAAATATTTGCAAATCAGAAATCTGATAAGGAGTTAATATCTAAAATATGTAAAGAATTCACAAAACTCAATAGCAAAAACAAATATATGATTAAAAATGGGTATTGTGGGGCTTCCCTGGTGGTGCAGTGGTTAAGAATCCGGCTGCCAATGCAGGAGCCACGGGTTCGAGCCCTGGTCTGGGAAGACTCCACATGCCGCAGAGCAACTAAGCCTGTGTGCCACAACTACTGAGCCTGCGCTCTAGAGCCCGTAAGCTATAACTACTGAGGCCACGTGCCACAGCTACTGAAGCCCGTGCACCTAGAGCCCATGCTCCGCAACAAGAGAAGCCACCGCAATGAGAAGCCGCGCACCGCAACGAAGAGTAGCCCCCGCTCGCCACAACTAGAGAAAAGCCCACACGCAACAACGAAGACCCAATGCATCCAAAAATAAATAAATAAATTAAAAAAAAAATGGGTATTGTATCTTAAGAGACATTTTTCCAAAAAAGACATACAGATGGCCGACAGACACGTGAAAAGATACTCAGCATCACTAATTATCAATGAAATGCAAATCAAAACAACGAGTTATCACCTCACAACCTGTTAGACTGGCTATTATCAAAATGACAAGAAATAAGTGTTGGCAAAGACATGGAGAAAATGGAACCCTTGTGAGCTGTTGGTGGAAATGTAAATTGGTGCAGCTACTCTAAAGACAGGAGGAGGTCCCTCCAAAAATTACAAATAGAACTCCCATATGACAGGAATTCCACTTCTGGGTATTTATCTGAAGGAAATGAGAACACTAACTTGAAAAGATACATGCATTTCCCTGTTCACTGCAACTTTATTTACAATAGTCAAGACATGGAAGCATTCATCTCACTGAAACCTTTCCTGGTGAGAGGATGCCCTGGCCGATGAGGGTTTGCTATCACGGTGTCTGCTACAAATACTGTATTTCCCTGGCAGGGCCTGGGAAGATAGGCTGATTTTTAAAGGGTAGGGGTTAAGAAGTAAGATCATAGAACTTCTGTAATAATACTCTGATTCTCAGGATATTTTTCTTATTTCAAAGAAGTGACTTAATTTTATTTCTTTAAATAGCCCTTTCTGTGTGATTTTTACTCCTCTGATAATTCCACTTTTGGAATCAAGCTGTGTCTCTCTGAAGTCTCTAAGACACATCACTTCTGTAGCTTCCTACTATGCTTTATCAGTTATCATGCAGTGTAGTCACATGTATCTTCAGCATTGAGTTTTAGAGAAGAGAACATGAAATCAAAAGTTATAGGACATGAGTTTAAGGTCAAACTTAATTATTTACTATAGGCAAATACAGTGTGTGATTGTAGACAAGTTATTTTAATGTTTACCGTTTAGTTTACTTATCTGGAAATGGAGATGATAATAATGACACATATCTACAAGGTTATTACATTGAAAAATTGATGACCTATGAGAATAGCCCTTTATAAACTGTAATGTGCAAAGTAAACCCCACTGATGCTTTGAGAAAACAGAATTATAGCAAAATTAACATTTGACAAATTAAAATTATTTTGAAAAATATTTTAATATAGCCCACAGCTAATGTTCTATGTGACTACATATGACTATTAAAAGAAAAATGAATAGGAATTTGGTGTTTCTAGATAGCAATTGTAACTCTGCCTATGGCAAGCTTGAATAAAAATTAAGCAATTAATGAATATAAAAATAAGAGATTTTGGTCTTCAGTTCATTATACCAACACACACAGTACCATTCTAAGGCAATGAATTGTTGCACTAACCTTTTATCTAAAGAGAGAAATTTCCATTATAGGTCTTACAATGGAATTAGTTGTTTTAGTTATCACAAAGAGTTGCATTTAAATAAACTTCATTCAAAATTTATTAGAATGTCAAATCTTCAAAAGAACTGAGTCATTCATTCTCACTTTCAGAGCTAAAAATCATTTTGTTTAACAATTCAAGGAGTTCCTAACACAGTTGGAAATTTTAGTCTATGAAGAATTTCTCAAACAGGATTTCTCAAATATTTCGCTGTCTAAGCCATTTGAAATTTTATAGTAACACTGAAATGTTGTATAAAATGATCCATAATAGCAGTTATGATTACAAGACAGGTACAAATTATATCTTATCTTCTTCTCTCTCTTTCTCTCTCTCTTTCGCTCTTTCTCTCTTCCAATAGAAGATAAAGGGCAAAAAAATCTTATTATTGGGGAATATTATTTAAATTGACTTAAGGTTTTCTAGGGGACTTGACTGTCAAAGGATTAAATGAAAGTATCCAAGAATCACAGAGGATAGTTCTACCTGCCTGCAATGAAACAGTACAGGATTGGGCGATTGGACATGTCAGTGTTAAGAGATGAGAGGAACCAGAAAGGTTGAAGTGAACTGTTGGTAAACGTGGAAAATCTATGAAATTTGTGTCTATAGATAATTAGAAAACAATTAAAAGAACAGAAAATATTGTAGCTAAGGAAATGATGGATGAGAGGGCAATGTTTGTAAGAAAAGGGGAACAAAGGCAGAGAGGGAGGTGAGAAGAGTTTTTAGTAGGTCAATAGAAAGGTATTTTAAAATCCACAAACCTTACAGAGAAAACAAAGAAACATTGCCTCTTTTTCTTGTAGAATATAATGCAATCACTATTCAATTAGCCTAAAGCCACTTGTCATGGAAGAGAAATCTGGGGAGAATTGGAGAAAAAATTAAAAGTTAGCATATTTTGGTTCTAAAAAATCCATTAGCTTGGTATTAAATAGAGATGAGGACTAGAAAAAGAAATCTGGGACTTTTCAGAGAAGAGAATGTAGTTAAAATCTTGGGAAGGATTGAAACTTCCGATGGAATAGGTCTAAACTAAAGAAAGTGACTGGTATGCATTAACCGGCTAAGACTTCCATCACAAATGGCAGAAACAGGAGGAGAAGTGATAGGAAAGGAATGGACTAATATAAGGGGGCCATGCTCAAGTGCAGTCTTATTATAAGGAGACTATCTTTTTAACAGGCATTTGATGTGTCTGATAAAATGTTACATAATTAACAAGAAAGAGAAGGAAAACACCAAAGTCAGCTTTGAAGGGGTAGATAATTAATTTTAGTTTAGTAGGCAGGTCACTAAGACCTGAACATCTGGATAAAGTAGAGGAACTCTGAAGAAGCTGCCATGGTTATGATACACATAAGTCAATAGGAAAAAAAAAAATTCCTGCAGCTTGGGCAAGACTGAATGCTTTAGGATTTTGCAGGGGAATGAAATGACAGGGCAATGAATGATGACCCTGAGAATTCAGATGTCTCTTAGTACCACAGGAAGAGACCAGAGAATTGGGAATATTTGATGAAGCAAATCCAGAGAAGTTAGATGGCAATAAGATCTATGTTTTGGTGGAGGACCTAGAATTTTCTTTTTAATTGAAGATTTTGAAAGAGACCTTGCACATAAGAGAAATTTTCACATCAGAAAAGAGTGAATAGTTTGTGTGTCAGGAGGCGCTAGAGATGTGTATATGTCCAATTAACAGGCTCTCACCCTTTGAGCTTCCTATTCACAGAAAAAAAATGCAGTAACATGAAAAAACTTTGACAGAAACACAAGTAAACTAAGTAAACTTTAGCAATCACTTAAACACCCTCAATACATGTACTAGCTATTACAGAGGTCTTTTGAAGAATCAAATGAATTAAATGAAATAATGTAAAGAAAAGTTCTATATATACTTTCTATATTTTATATATATCTATTTTATATAAATAATTCTTATAAATAAGGAAACTATATAATAAGGCAGATACATAAGTAAAGTGCCATGTTTCTTTTCATTATCCATTTTTAATATTGTTGATAGGAACACAATTTAGTAACTTAGATATCATTCATTCTAAGTAGAATGGAATAAATGAAATTATTGCTGGACCTCCTATTCCCTATAGAAATGTCATCTGTGAAAACTAAGCCTATCATCAACTTTAGGATATTAATAGGCAGGTGCTAGCGAGTGTTAAAACAAAGTAGAATATTTTAAAATTGGAGTCACAATCTTGATCAGTTATCTTATGTGGTCTTCTAATATGTATGTGTTGACATATAAATTCTATGTTATTAGCACAATGCACGTTTTATGGCGACACAAAATACAGTTTTACCTGTATTAATTATTTCTAGAAGAATTATGGGATCTGGATCAGTAGAATATCAATTTTATTTTTAATAGTTAAAATAATAAGGAACAGTATTTCCGTGCCTTGTAGTGGATTTTAGAAGCAGAACTGTCTGAATTTTTGGCATCATGGATCTCCACAGTCTTTTCAGAACCTCAACAGGATAATAATTTTCTCATCTTATGAGAGGTCAGATAAAAAGAAATACATATGTAGAAATATCTGAAAAGCATTTAATTTCCTTTTTCAAATAGAATATTTACTATACTCACTGTATAAAGTCTAAAGATATGAAGAAGCAAATAAAACATTCTTAACAGTTCCAACCACTGTTAATGTCTACATATATTCCCTTCCAGTATTTGCATCTTATGCGTATGCAGCTTACTACAATACTATGCATAGGCGTGTATTTCTACATTTATATAGAGGAGATTACACTGAATACAAATCTTTACATCCCGCTTTTTTGCACAGCATTATATATGAGCTTTTCTGACATTATTTTTTAAAAGGGACCCTTCATAAACATTGCTTTATTTGCTCTAGGATTCTATTTGGGGATTATGTTCTAATTTATTTAACTAACCCTCTGCCAGGGCATCAGTCCATCTGTCATTCATTAAAAATATTCGTTGATTACAAAAAAAGAAAAAAAAAAAAAAACCTCTGGGAAAAATAGACTAAAAATCTATCTAATGAAATAGTAAATTATTCACATTTATTGTGTAAGAATATTTCTAGTTTATAAAACTTTAAAAGCACTTTGAAAGCTCTCTCTCTCCATATATATATATATTTGTTGAGTTTGCTGTAATTACTAGCGTGTTGACGCCAAAGACTACAGCTAAATTTGCAGTTCAGAAGCTAGACACACTCATTAGCTGTCTTGCCTCAGTAATCAATACTTTTTTTTCAGTCAGTAACCATTTCACCATCTGTGACATTGGACCTTTTCTGGGATTCTCTAGTTCTGGAGAAATATCTGAAAAGTATCAGCACGATGGACAAGCAAGATTCATTAAGAACAACTTTAATAAGTGATCAGATCCATCCTATTAGACAAGATCTTCACTTACTCAAGAAACAAAAGTTAGCATCTTTATCTTAAATTCAAAACAAGCAGCCAAACAAATAGAATGTCAATCAGACAGGCAGACAATTAATCATGACTTATGCAACTGGCAAGCCTGATATATTGTGCTCCTGAATATTCAATAAAAAACAACAACCATTCAGAGACTAAGGAAGCCTAATGCCAGCCAAATGACAACAATTAAACCTTAACCAAGGGTTCTCTTTTTGCATCCCATCTCTACCACTCCTTAGCCATGTATCTTTGGATTATGTTACCTAACCTCTCTGGGCCTCGTAGTCTTCATCTGTAAAATGGGAAAATCTGCCTGGGTTTACTGAAAATTTTAAATAAATGAAAATAAATTAAATATTTACAACAGGGCCTGGTCCAGAAAGAGCATTTACTGAGTAAAGTGTACATATATATATATATATATATATACATATATATATACACACACACACACACACACACACACACACACATATATGTATCTCTCATACATAGTTAGCAACTAGCAGTTAGCAGTTAGAAAGCAAACACTTTTTACTCTTCCTTATAATATTAGCTTTTAAATACTGTTAATTATCCACTGCCAAGTTTCTATCTAATAGTGCTAGATTTTCAATCATTTAATTTCTACAATTTGAAAAATTTAGAGATGTCTTCCCTGTTCTCTGTTTCTTCCTTCCAGTTCAGCACACCCTTTCTATCACACTGTCTTCATTTTCCTGAAAATAAAATATATATGTAATAAGCTATCATATAATTATATATATACACACACCACACACACACACAAAACTGGCAAACTGAAAGCAAGATGAATTTTACTAAAATTATTTGTATTTCAATAAATAATGTTTGGGCATATATTGACATAACGAAGTAGTCAGATGTTTGCATCTATTTGTAGAATCACTGTGAATATGACAGCCAAGGATGTAGACTGTTACAGGTATCATTGATTCCAATATGAAACGTGACACCTTTGTCTGTGATGTGACCTGAGCAAAATAAATTATATTCTTACCTCCTTTCACAAGGCAGTTGCATAGTAAGAATTACTATGGAAAACAGAACTAGTTTCTAAGCTCAAATAATTATATTTGTTTGACCACATGAGTTCTCAATGGGATATTTGAAATGTTTTCATTTGGAAGAACCGCCCTAAGGATTGCAGGATATACAGCACCTCAGGTTTCTACCCACTAAGTGCTGGCAGCAACGCTACTTCGGTAATTACAACAACCAAATGCCTCGTCAGAATTCTGAAGTCTGCCGAAGAGCAGTGATTCTCTTTTTTTTATTTGTTACTGCCAGCCCCAAGCAGCCTTTTAGACACTTTTATCCCAATGGTATTCCTCAAAGCACAGATACACTGTGCTTTGCGCATATAAAAGTACAATTTTTTTCACCCCACATGATCAAATTTTCTCCCTCTTGGGGGTGACACCTTCCCCAAAGAGAATGTCTGTCCTAAGAGGACTGGACCACCCTCATCAAGAGCCATAGTTTGTGCTGAGAAAGAACAGTTCCTGGGGCCAGACCTGTGTCAGGCCTGCCCACTGGGGTCCTCTGATCAGTAACACATTCTCAGGTCTGGGGCTGCGGGCACCTGCAGGTCCTCTGAGACAGCACTAAATAGGGAAATATGAGAGGCTGTCAGTTTGTATATGTATAGAACCAGAGTGGTTCTATAAAAGTGTTAGATCATTTCACTCTTTAGCTCAAACTCCTCCAGTGACTTCCCATTCCATTTAGATTAAAATCTCAAACCCTTACACTGGTCTGTAAGGGCCTACATGGTCTGTTCCCCCTCTTCAACCTCCTCCTGACCTCTGGGCACACCGACTTCTGGGCCTGCTCCTGAGAACAAGCCGAGAATACTCTTTTTTTTTTTTTTTAACATCTTTATTGGAGTATAATTGCTTTACAATGGTGTGTTAGTTTCTGCTTTATAACAAAGTAAATCAGTTATACATATACATATGTTCCCATATCTCTTCCCTCTTGCATCTCCTTCCCTCCCACCTTCCCTATCCCACCCCTCTAGGTGGTCATAAAGCACCGAGCTGATCTCCCTGTGCTATGTGTTTGCTTCCCACTAGCTATCTATTTTACTTTTGGTAGTGTTATACTCTTAATAACAAAAGCTTTGCATTTACTCTGCCTTCTCTTTGGAACAGTCTTCCCTCTGATAGGAGCATAGCTCACTTACTTCTTTCAGGTCTGTTAATTTGTTCAGTGAGTGACCATATACTGATTAAATATATATTTAGAAATCACAGGTGATTATGCACATTCTGGCATGTACGTGTTAGCTTATGAGGACTGTCAGAATACTTCAAATTACTTATATACTGAAAATGACCACATATCTAGCACTCCGTAAAACTTGCCTTAAAAACAGCAAGATTGCTTTTTATAGGAAAAACATCTGACGCTTTCAGGTTGACAGGAGAGCATGGCTCCTTGCACTGAGCATAAATGAAAGGTGTTTCATATTTTTCCACCTGTAGACATTTTCATTTTCTCTTTACATAACACTACGTGAACATGACTATGAAACACACTGACATTGTCTTTTATTCTTAAAATTGTGACAGACATTTTACAGATGTTTTCCAAGCATAACCCAAACATGACATTAAAGACCCGAGTTGCTGATTCACTCACACAAGATTCTTGTGTAGCCGAGCAGAACTCATAATCCTTAGGTTTATTAGGTGCACATTTACTCATGGTTTTATACTTAATTACTTATTCAGAAAAGCTTGCTGTGTGTGGATCAGTTCTCCAAGCTATGTCATCAAATGTAAATTTACCTCAAAATACAGTAAATGTGAGTTCTCAGCCAAACTATTAAATTAGGAAAACATTTCAACCAGTTATAGTAAATTCAAGAGTTTGCATTATTTCCTAGACATAAAAGACAAAATATTTTTTTTTTACATCTTTATTGGAGTATAATTGCTTTACAATGGTGTGTTAGTGTCTGCTGTATAACAAAGTGAATCAGCTATACCTATACATATATCCCCATATCCCCTCCCTCTTGCATCTCCCTCCCACCCTCCCTATCCCACCCCTCTAGGTGGTCACAAAGCACCGAGCTGATCTCCCTGTGCTATGCGGCTGCTTCCCACTAGCTATCTATTTTACGTTTGGTAGTGTATATATGTCCATGCCACTCTCTCACTTCATCCCAGCTTACACTTCCCCCTCCCCGTGTCCTCAAGTCCATTCTCTACATCTGCGTTTTTATTCCCGTCCTGCCCCTAGGTTCCTCAGACCCATTTTTTTTTCTTTTTAGTTTCCATATATATGCGTTAGCATACGGTATTTGTTTTTCTCTTTCTGACTTACTTCACTCTGTATGACAGTCTCTAGGTCCCTCCACCTCACTACAAATAACTCAATTTCGTTTCTTTTTATGGCTGAGTAATATTCCATTGTATATATGTGCCACATCTTCTTTATCCATTCATCTGTTGATGGAAACTTCAGTTGCTTCCATGTCCTGGCTATTGTAAATAGAGCTGCAATGAACATTGTGGTACATGACTCTTTTTGAATCATGGTTTTCTCAGGGTATATGCCCAGTAGTGGGATTGCTGGGTCATATGGTAGTTCTATTTTTAGTTTTTTAAGGAACCTCCATGCTGTTCTCCATAGTGGCTGTACCAATTTACATTCCCACCAACAGTGCAAGAGGGTTCCCTTTTCTCCACACCTTCTCCAGCATTTGTTGTTTCTAGACTTTTTGAGGATGGCCATTCTGACCGGTGTGAGGTGATACCTCGTTGTACTTTTGATTTGCATTTCTCTAATGATTCGTGATGTTGAGCATCCTTTCATGTGTTTGTTGGCAATCTGTATATCTTCTTTGGAGAAATGTCTATTTAGGTCTTCTGCCCATTCTTGGATTGGGTTGTTTGTTTTTTTGATATTGAGCTGCATGAGCTGCTTGTATATTTTGGAAATTAATCCTTTGTCAGTTGCTTCATTTGCAAATATTTTCTCCCATTCTGAGGGCTGAAAAGACAAAATCTTAAAATATTTTTCCAAGTTCTTCTATCAGCTTCCTGAGTCACTCTATAAGAAATACACCCATGACAGCACTCCCCGCACCCACACAACTGCACATTTTACAAATCGTGATATCAGGGGAACATACATTCTAATTGCATTATTTCTGGCAGCAATCTGACAAAAATTTTATGTGAATCCCCAAAACTACCCTCACATTTCAGGTCTTTTCTATGTGAAAAGATTTTTTACTTCCCTTCCCCTCAACATATTAAACATTTGCACTTCTATGTTGAAGGCTTCACTTTACAACTCTTAAAACAATCTTTCATAATAAGAATAAAATTCAGTTGTGTTTTTCCATCTAAGTATTAATAACATTAGTATTTAAAGACGAGAACTTGATTTTATAGCATGTATATTAGAACGGCATTATGTCATTTTATATAATGTGGGTTTCCTACTGGGAAATATGTGCATTCTAAATAGTATATATTCTAAATAAATTTTTTTTTTCAAATAAGTGTACTCTATTGGAGGGAGACATAAAGGCATTTTAAAAAAAATCAATATTAGAATTTTGGCTAGTTGGCTAATTTGTTTTTAAATGTGTTACTGCATGGGTTTTATTAAGTAAGTCAATGAGGTGGTAAACATAATTCTAAGATATCCTCACAGTTTTCCCTAAGCTTTATGGGCCTGTTCATCTTATAATAAATAATTTAATTTTGGAAGTACAATTTGACAAAAGGAAAAGAAATAGTGTCATCAAAAATGACCACCTGCTGAATAATTACTAACTCCTTAACAGAGTGCAGATTAAAAGCAGAGGAAATATATGTACAACCATCTTTATATTTGATATAACAAACAAAATCCAAGATGGGTAGTTTCCCCAAGCTTACTGGTTGACTGTGGAATGTTTGCCTTTTCCCTGTCTTCCCTCCCCCTTTGCCTCCTTTCCTCCCTCCCTCCCTTTCTTCCTTCCTTCCTTCCTCCCTCTCTCTTTCTTTCTCCCTTTCTTTCTTCCTTCCTTCCTGTTTCTTTCTTTCTTCCTTCTTTCCTTCCTTCCTTCCCTTTCCTTCCTTCCTTCCCTTTCCTTCCTTCCTTCCTTCCTTCCTTTCTTTCTTTCTTTCTTTCTTTCTTTCTTTCTTTCTTTCTTTCTTTCTTTCTTTCTTTCTTTCTCTCTCTCTCTCTCTCTCTCTCTCTCTCTCTCTTAAGATCAGTCTCTAAAATGTGTTGCTAAATTGGGTTTTAATATGAAGACTCTACAGTTACCTAAAATTTAAAGACTGAAAGGTGTAAGAACTGATGTTTAGGCTTCTACACTGCTGACTAAAGCACTTAACATTTTCTGAGAGTAGATATCAAAAATATGAATTGGGTCTGCTTTCTTCATCATAAGAAGTGTTTAATAATAATAGAAGAAGAAAAATTAAGTCCTTTGGTAAATGGCTAATATGGGATACATGGTTTTAGACAATGAAGAGGAATATACAGGGTCCCTTAAGCTTTGAAGCATTATATTAAGTTCCTGAAAGAATTTAAATAACTTTGAATACTCACACACATCCAATGTGAATTTGTAAACTCAAGTGTAGGCCCATCATGAATCAATGATCAGTGAAGTCAGTATACTTCTTAATCAACAATGTCAGGAAAGGGGGGGGGTGATAAATATGGGCACTCTGCAAATAAAACCAAGTGATCTTCAATAATTTCTAGCACATAAAATGAAAATATATAGCCGTAAAAATAAAGTGAATTCTTGGCAAAGAGAGTATTTGAATTTCTCTAATTTCCTTTAATATTTAATCCTGGCATCACTTATGGGTACCTTAAGTTCTCTTTCAAGTAACTTTTCAGAGAGAAATAATCATAGTTATACTTGGATGTTTTATATTGTATCATATAGATGTATATATACATAAAATTTATATAAATGTGCCTGTGCATGAATGTGCACACATGTATATGACATACTGTTTAACTGATTTCTAATTTGTATTTGTTAAACACATTTGACTCTTTTTTTTACAATTTTTTGATATGATATATGACCTATTGTTCATTCTGTCTTTAATTTTTGAGGGTATAAATCTCAAAATACAAGATAATTTCCTTTCTCAGCACTTATCACAATACCTTATAAATTTATAATAGAATCGAAAAAATAAGCATAAATAAGATTAGATTTGTGGTTTGATTTTAATTTTTAATTTTTTTCAGTCTGGAGAGAAATTCTTATTGTGTTAAAATATATTTCCCGGTTTTTTGCTTTTAAAGGTTGCCAACATATCTCTTGGTATTGCAGACCATAATAGACACATATCAGTGTTCCTTCATTGCCATTGTTACATTTTCTCATTGCATACAATGATCTGGGCTCTGTACCAACCAAGTAATATGCTCTCAGGAAAGAGATTTCTTCCTGTTGGTGGTATTGCAGAGAAGTATGAGCAATAAACCGAAAAAAAAAAAAAAAGGCATTTTTCAGGGGAAGAAAAATTTACTATTAATAATCTCAACAGCAATAATTATAATTATTACAACCACCACAATCAGAATCCCAGTGTCTGAACATTTGTGTACCAAAACTTTCTGGTCAGTGTGGTAAATCTTCACAACTTGTGGGAAAAATTATAGTTTTCTCCACTTAACGAATAAAAACAGAGACCCAGAGAGATTATGTGAGTTCTCACAACATATATGTAGGTTGAAAGACTGGATTTGGATCTTGGTATGTCTGTCTCCAGGGTGCCTGCTCTTATCAACTCCATATGATATAATGATCTTGAAACATACTGGAGACTTCTTAACTCTTTTTTCCAAAATTAAATTTGGGGTGGATGGCTTGTAAAGTATGCATTACTTTTCATGGGGAAATGATTTTGATGATTATTTTCATGATGGCTTCATTTATCAAAGAAGAAATTTCTTTGGCAGTGACTGATGAAATTTCTGGCAGAGCTCCTGACCTTCTTGCCCATAAACTTTGTTCAGGTTACAGTGTACTCTATGATATTTAACCGTTAAATGCTTCAGGTTAATGAGCTGCTAAAAGGTCTTCAAATTATCACTCATTCTCTTTCAATCCACTTCTCAACTGTACAGTCTTACATCGCAAAGAAACCCCATTCCTTTCCTCTGTCTCTGTTTCTCTCTGATTAGAAAATGTAGGAAGGCTAGAAATTTTAATGCTAATAGTTTTGTGGATTCTTTTCTTCATGGTAACAATGAGAGATGAACCAAGACTGCTATTTTTGAGCCTGCTCAGCATTTTCTTACATTACTTAAACACACCAAACTGACATATAGTGAGCAAATTTTAATGGTGACAATGTTAAACAGATTCATAGAAGAGAACGTGGCTACTTTGGCAGGGATTTTGGACAAGTTAGAGCAGTTATACATTCATTGCCACATTTCCATAGGCACACTGTTCTGCTTCATTAAACTGTCCAAAACTGAGCTCTAGCACACGAAAAAATTTTAACACTTCTGTGACCTAAGAACAATTTCAAATGGCAAATAATAGGTAGCTTCTAAGAAGGACTAGTAAATAGTAAAATTCTGAACTTGTTTCTTTTTCAAAATAGCAAGCTTTCAAAGACATTATATTCTTCGGTGTGGTTTTACTCTACCCTTGGGCTAAATTTTTATGAGTTTAAATCCCTAGTTTTAAAATCAAAGTCAATTGGAAAATAGTAGTCAACTGACAGAAATAAGCTACATAGCCAAATTTGTTGGCTCACATCTGTACCATAAAATGAGAAAAATAAAATCTTATAGACTCCCTTTCTTTCAGTGTCCTTTAAATTTATGAATAAATTTGTTGGAACCAAAACATTGTATTTGAAATCATTATAGAAGAGAGAGTTAAAATCATTGTGCTGGAATAATTTAGAGTCATTTCTCTGTGGGAAAAGCTGGGATGAATGCTGGACTTACTAAAACTGAGGTTACAGATATTGATCCTATTCATCCTCTTGGATTACATACCTTTTTATAATATCTGTACACATTTAATTTGTATCATCTTTATCAAAATGGAATCAAAGTTGTTGTTTCTTTAATTATTTTGAAATTCTGCTTCTGTAGAATTTTAACCTTTCAATATGGAATGGTTTGAGAAAGGATTACCTGGGAAATTGCTTTTCTATTCATGTGTGTGACAGCTGAGTTCAGCTGTTTTCTTAAGCATCTATGGAACAGCTGACTGCTTTCTCCTGGTTCCTAGATTTGAGACCAAGGGAACTGGAAGCAACAAAGTTACTTTGGAATGTATATGATCCAGGAATTGACTTTCTCTTCATTTACTACAGCTTTAAGTTATTGACCTTTGTGACACATATATACGCAAAGTCATCTTCTATAACTCGTCCTCCCTAACTATGAGTGTATAAATTAGCATAACTATATTCACCATAATTACAGGCTCAGTGCAATACAAACACAAATTAGGCAAGCTTCAAATTGATGTTTCAGTCTTACAAAACTTAAGTAACTGTAAGGTCCTTATCTGTTCCCTGGTGTTTATATTTTTCCTCGGACAACAGGCCTAGCAATCTGGAGAAAAGGAATGAAACAAAGTTGCTTTTATGTCCTAGTTCTAGAGTTCCTTGGGAGTAGATAAAATGATTAGGTGTCAGCCAATAAAGGCAGATCATATTCTGCTATCAGTTAAACCTGGTTTTCTGAACAATCAAGTATTGACCGAATGGGAAGGGACAGGGGAAGAATGGGCCTGTGCTGTTGAATAATTATTTAACTGTTTACAAAACATATCCTTACCATAACCATTTAATAAAACTAGAATACAATAAAATTATTTGTCCTTTAAAAATATTATTTTAATAAATGTTAAATGGCTTCAGCTCAAGTGTATCTTGCAGTAACAAAGTAACAAAATAGATATATGTGGTCAAATTTATTTTATTTCAGTTCTTCTCTTGCTATAACTATTAAAAAGTCTCTCTGTGTCTTTCTTGTATTAAGAAATGACAGTTTAAATATTATAAATATTCTTCATCACTTTGAGTTGAATGGAAAGTGCCTGAATTTTCCCTCTAAAATTATGGTCATTTATTTCAGCTATAATTTGTAAAGAATTAGTGATAGAGAACACATTAGTTCTTCCAAAAATATCACACCACAAATGATTGTAGACATGCAACACTATACTGTTCTCCATTAAAAGAAATGCTGTGCACTTTCCAGAGTTTCATTATGACATGTTGTATATCTTCAAAGTATCATGATAAAAAGATAATCCTCTTGGGTTCCATGAACTTTACTAATGTGATACATGCGATCTCTACCCTCTGACTGTATATGGTAACTCAGATGGTTGCAGAAAGGAAAACTTCCTCTGCAAGGGAATACTGTCAGCTGTATGTTATGACATCTGGTTCTGTCTCTTTATCATCAAGGAAGCACATCATACTCTTTCTCTGATAGGGCCCAATCACCTCTGGGCTGCTCACTGGCAAATTCTATCAGTTTCTCATGTTTCCAGATGTCTGTATTGTACTGTCAGCTTCAGGCTGTGTTTTAGTGTATCTTCGATACTAATCTTTCCCTGAGGGTAACTCACTACTTGTATTTTAACTCACCATAAATCTATTGATTTTTGGTGTGAAACTTATGTGATCAACATTGCAAGAGTATCTTCTCATTGGCTACAAAAAAAAGAAACAAGAAATACTAAAAACTCTTCAGTAACTTTATATTGTGGATTAAAGTTATACACTGTTTTAACTTACTGAACATGGTTACTTCTTTACAAGAGGTATTTCTCAACAATTCATAAATTGAATTGTTGAGAAAGAGAAGAGATAAAGAATAAACAGTGAAACATTGTTGTTGTTTTTTTTTTTTTTTTAAAGCGTATTTCAATGTCTCATAGCTTTACAAAACTAGTACTTTGAAAGAAGAGTTAAAAACTGTTTTGCGGTAATAAGCTCTTGGGGGATTGTGTAGTGTATTATATTGTCAATAAAGTGGTGAAGATGAAACATAAAATTGGAGAAAGAGCAATAGTAGCTAAGCTTTATGTAAAGATTTAAAATTTAATTTAAGTAATTTCAGGGCATCTCTGAAGGACTCTGCCCTCAGTAATTCTAATATTTCAAACATTTTCTACAAGAAACACTTGACCTTTGGCCAGTGACCGAAGTAAAGAAGCAAATGTTAAAAATAACTGTAGAGAGTTCATTTAAAAATGTTGTGATGGGAGGTTAAAAATAACATATCAAGATAAGAAATGCACTCATGGAGGGATTTTTTTTTTCCCAGAGGATAGAAGTTTTGGCAATCTTAAAGGGATTCTGTAAACTAGAGACATTTTTTTCTTTATAAAAAATACCTTCTAAATTAATCCAAAGCATCAGATCTATATATATACGCTATGTCTATGATCTAGTCTTTTCCTTGGATGATATGGCTGCCTTAAAAAAAAACTATTATTTTTATTTTTGAAAAATCGAGAAAAGTCTCAATAAGAATTTTTTAAAAATAGAGATCATATATAATCACAATATCTAATGAAAACTCTTAATTTGGGGCATTTCCTTTAATTTAATTTCTTTTCATACATTAGTCAATCAATATATATTCATTGAATAAATATATTTCCTAGATACTTTACTAAAGCCAAGGGAAAAGACTATAATAAGAGAGACAGAGTTCTTGCCTCCTTGGAGTTTATAGTCTATTGGTGGCGAAATAAATATACAAACATATATATGAGATAAAGTTAGATAACAAGAAGTGCTATAAAACACAGGACTAGATAATTGAAAGTTATACGGCATGCAGTTCTTTTTTATCTAAGAAGGATCTTATGGGTTCTTTTTTTGAGTCATAATGTATATAAATCTGTACAGGCTTTTTTCACCAAATGTTTCATTTTAAGCATTACCTATGTTGCTATTTTTTAAAACTTACTTTTAATGTTTGAAAATGATTAATTTCACAGGTTCTACTCTACTTACCTTTCTTTCTATATTTACATTTATATATATATATTTGCAATAACTAATATTTTGATGGATAACTTTGTACATCAATACTTTTTGTCAAAGAATAAGGTCATATTCAATAATTTTACATATTCCACAGAACTTACTTAAATGATATATTTTTTAAGCAAACAATCATTGAGTTTTTACAATGTGTCAAGAATTCTACTAAATGCTGAAAACGATACAAAGAGTCTCTTCCTTGAGTTCATGATTTCAAGAAATAGACAAAATTATAAGCAGATGTAAAAAGTTGGATAAATGCTAAAATAAATGATCCAATTCTAGTTACTGAGAAAAATGAAAGCAAAGGAAACATTTAAGGGCAATAAAATCTCTTAAAGAACATATGCAATCCATTTTGAAGTAGAAGATTGTCTTTAATGATCTCTGTAGTCTTTTTCTGCTTTTAGAAGTCCATGAATAGAAAGTGACCAAAAAATAAAGAGATTAAAAAAGTCTCTGATATTGGCAACAAAGAATATAAACTTCCTTCAGCATGAAGATCCATGCCAAAATCTGTGACTTGACATTCTTTGAAAATTAGAAACTCTGAGATGTCTTACCTTGACTTTTATCATTGTCTTTTAAAGGGTAATATAGAACTCTCAATTAGTTAGGAAATTGAATATCCCTCTAAATATATTCACAAATTCCCCCAGTGGATGCATAGCTTTCTGTCACAATTTACTCATTGTTGGGAGTCAATTGATCTGTAACCCAACAGGAATTCTCTTAGTTGAGAAATTCTCAGTGAATTTCCACAGCTCTTCTCACACAAACTCTTCAACGCAAGGGTATGCCTGGATCACTCAATTTTGTGTTTCCCTGAGGTTTATTTGAAAAGTCAAAGGTTGAAGCACAAGGGTTTAAGATGTTGAATTGCCCCCCCTTACCCTGTTGTTTTGGGCACTGAAGATCACCACAGTAATCATAATACAGGAAATTACAGTTCAGTCACCTCTTGAGAGGTCAAATAATTTAAAAACAGAAAACTGTGTCTCTACATTAGGACAATTGGTTTATCAAATTCCACCCATTTTCCCCAACCCATTCCCCATCCCCAAATTTTCCAAGCATTATTTCCTTAAAAATAATTTTTTTGAAAGTTTGGATGTACCTTGTTAATGTTCTTCTAAAGATATTTATTTATATCCAAACAAAACAAAGACTTCTGGAGTGCCTACATGAAAAAGTAACATCTTGAATATTCTCGAACAGATTCATTTGGAGGCTATTGTTTAAAAACAGACCCAAAGCTGACTCAGCAACTGGGATTTCCCACAGTCAGACTGTACTCTGAGGGAGCTTTGGGTTATGGAAAGAACACTGAATTAGAAGTCTAAACACGGTTTATAGAGCTGTCTGTAACTTAACTGGGTGAATGTTCTGGAGCAAGTCATTTAACTTTTTAGTATATCAGTTTCCTCTTCTTTAAATGCAAGTACTCGTATCTATCCTTGCTAATGATGAAATTGTTGTACATACATTTTCATATAATGGACATGAAAATATTATAAACTTACAAGGCTAGATAAGCAAAAATTATAACAAATATTTTGGGCTAGAGTGACTAGATTTAAGTCCGAAGTGTGGAGTGAAATTGATGACTCTGGGACTTTGGGGATGAATGAATTCCTCCTTATATTCTCCAGTGGGGATGCGAAATTTAGATTTCCTGGTTCCACTTTAGAACAGTGAGGGAGAACATCAAGACAACCTTCAGGTCCAGAGAAGAAATGGTCAGTTAAAACAATCACCTGTTATTTGTGGAAAGTGTACATATCAGATGTATATGTATGCCTTTTCTGAATCGTGAGAAGGAAGAAAAGAGATTAAAGGAAAAAGAAAGGAGAAAGAGGAAGGAATATAAAAGGCCAGTAATAATCGATTACTGAGAAATTCAACTGGAAGCTGAGCAAATTAAATCTATAACTTTTCCAGCTTATCAGGCCTACAGTCCCTATTGATCTATCCATCAGAGCACTCCATGTCTGTAAAACAAAACTGTAAACGGGCCAAAGGCATGATTAAAGCAAAAGTCATAGCTTAGCAATTAGCTCTAAGGTTACTTGAATCTTCTGAATTGTATTATAGTTCCAGTAAAATAGGTTCATTGGTATGCCTCCTCTGAGCATTCGATGACATTTTGAAAGAAACATTGCTTTCTCCAAGCAGATTCCTTGGTCCATTGCTATATTCTATTTTTGAAGAGAGATATAGAGAAGAGGAATGCATCTACTTCTAACTTGGAGAAAAGGAATATAGCTACATGTTAGCTTTCTACACACACACACACACACACACACACACACACACACACACGACCCTTCCACCTATAGTGGTCTATGGGAGGATAAAAGGGAGAAAAGACAGTGGCTAGATCTGGCCAATTAGCTCAGAGGGAAACAAATGTCAAATCAATTTCTTTCTCCTGTAAAAATACCAGAAACAGATTCAGTTCTAAAACTAAAATAGTAGTTTAAATACTATATGCCTTACATATATAAACACATTTAGTAGTGAAATTGGAGGTCTTGCATTTCCATAGTGAGAGAATAAAGAAGTTAATGACTCTAAAGACTAATATATTTATCAACCTGCAAGTCCCAGTTGTAAAGCATAGACTCTTAAGTTATTCAAATCAGAGTACCTATGACATTTGCTATTTCTAAGTTTCCTTTCTTGATACCCTCAGAACAAAATGCTTAGATGTAAAAAATTGTATTACATCGCTAGCATTTGAATATCGACAAATGTGAGCAACATATTTGAACTTTATGTAGAAGAGCTAATGTTAACGTACATATATAGCCTTTGGATCTATCTGCTCAAAGTCTTTACCCATCTCAGGAATTGTAAGAGTTAACTACAGAAGCCAAGCAAAAGTCTTGCAATGAAATCCAGAACAATATTGCAGATGTGTGCTGCCTACAGAAGGTTGAGCTCATTTATTCTGCATGCATATTTAATGTGTAAAATTATTTTTAAGTCTTAAAACCACGTCTTGGAAATGCTGTGAACTGCAAAGCTAGGCGGACCCGATGTATTCCTAAATAGAAAGAAGAAAGAAAGAAATGCGCCAAGAGTAAAAATTCCCGGTTACTCACGATTCTTCTCCCCTCTCCACCTTGATCCAGCTTTCATTCTGCCTGAGACACCCACAGGAGAAGTTATTTCTGCCATCAGCAGCAGCAGCAGCGGTAACAGCACAGCCATGCCAGGTAAAAATAACCTCTGTGCAGAGTCCTGTCACAGACGAACCTGGAGGCTTTTCCTGGGAGCAGAAAACCCTGGAGCCAATCCTGTCATTTTATTCAGCAGAAATGCAAAAAGGCTATTTTTCCCATAAATTTTTTAAAAAGCAGGTATGTTCTCATCAGGATTTCCATTTGAATTATACAGGGAATGTTAACAAAAAATTAGAAGGGATGTGAAACCTTCCTCTATACATAAGCAAAACGTCAGGAAAGATGAGCTGACAATTTTCTCTGGTCTTTTCTGCAGCTACTGGTTCCTAACCTGCTCCTGCCAACTCTCACTTGTTCCAAATGTTTGTCAACATTTTTCATAACACAGTAACAGGAAAAAGCTGAGATTTCAGCATTTTCCCACCTACCCATCCTGTACCACAGATGACAGTACTTGACGAATCTGAATATTTAATTTTGGCACTGCAAACACACCTCATTTCAAACAGAGGTAGTTGTTAAGGAAAGGAAAAAAAAAAAAACCCTGCTTGTTCTCAAACCTCTGTCTAATGTCTTGGAGAAGGGATTAGATGTATATATAGATATCTGCTGCTAAGACATGACAAAAATACCTCTGAAAAGGGGGAGTGGTAAACAATTATCTTTCCTCCTTAGCTCTTACTATGTAAATTATATATTCAAAGACTAATGTAAAAAGACAATCTGCCAAAAATATCTCAAACCCACGAAGCAGGCACATGTAATGTACATTACACATTCATCCCCACTGCATCGTAAACACTTGTTTCTTTCTAAATACATGTTGGTATATTCCGTCTCTCCTGTTTCCGGCAGAATGATTCTTATCACCTCGTGAGCGGAGCAGACATTTTGGCAAATTAGACTTCTCTGTTTTACAATTAAGTCTATTTCCCATAGGCAAATTGCAATGTTGTCTTGATTATTTTGGAACTACACTGTACCCATGTGAGATGCTCCCCTTTGCTTTGGGACAAAGTTTATTTTTCTAATAATAAAATGAATGTTATGCTTCTAAGAGCATTAGAGAACCATAATATACATACATTTATTTTAACAAGCATATAAATCTATTTTAGGATACTGCTAAACACATAATAATATTCTACAACCTGACCTAATTCTACAGTTAAATAGTTCACACAGCTGCCAAAACATATTTCTAAAACGCATACCTGAGAATGTGCTGTTTACTGTTAGTCCCCTATACTGCAGCTGAAGAGGGGAAAAAAAGTCTACAGCAGCCAAGCAGGTAACATAAATAGGTGAAACAGGCTGAGTGGGAGACAAGAGGGAGAGGTGGGGATTGTCGCTCTGTGCAGAGAAAGCCTTGTGAAAAGTGGCTGCTGTCACTCAACCCCAGCTGAATGTCACCATGTGAATTGCAGATTCCGGCTTGCCAGATATTTTAAGTTTCTAATAGAAGCTAGAAATTCAGATTATTAAGAGGAATCTCCTAATTATTAAAGCAAAATTGGCACAACCCTAAAATTCTTAACTAGTCATATAAGGCAGAACATTCTAAATCTGGTTCTAAGTTAAATTTTCTAGAGTCTGATTCAAGACATATTCCTTGAATGCCTATGACATATCAGATATATTATTAATAGAAAATATCCATAAAATAAGCTGATAGTTTAAAGGGATAGACATTTAAACAGATAATTTTTCATGTGATATGATAAATGCAGTGAAAATGCATATGCAATTTCTATGGAATCAGAGAGAAGAAAATGTCTGACTTTCTGGGGGCATTAAAGAAGGCTTTTTATTTTTTTCTCATTCCTACTATAAGCTGTGAAATCTAGCCATACTAGGAAACCCCTCATTCTCCAAAAGAACATGAACTTTCCAGACTGTCAGGTCTTCTTACACATTATCCTTCTTGAAATACCTTTTACCCATCTCATCTTTGCATAATCCTATTAATGCTTAATAGCTTTAACAGAAGTTTATCTTCTCAGACTTTCTCAGGCGTAATTATCCATTTTTTCTCATGACTTATTCACCTGGAAGTAGAGATCTCAGCAATTATTTTAGAGTTTAAGTGTGTGTGTGTGTGTACCTGTGTTTTCAACAGGAGGTATATAGCTCACTGGAGGCCTGACTGTATCATATTCTCTTTATATCCCTAAATTCAGTAATGATTGCTGTAAATACAAGAAAATCATCAAAAGTTTGTTGAACTGACAGTACATTTTTCCCACATTATGGGTATTAATTTGAGTTGGTCAGTTTTTAAATTACAATATGACTCTTTAAAAGAGCCAGGATAACTTCTGAATGTGTATTTATTTACATGTTATCATTTTCTTTCCTTGGTCATTAGTATTACAAGATGTTCCAAATAAATAGGAAACCCTACTTACATATATTCCCTTTCAGTTAAAATCAATTTTAACCATCAAATAAAAGCAGCACCTTAGTCTCCTATAATCCACAGTACACCAGTGAAAGCTCAAAGCTCACATAGTCTATTAACTTTTAGGTGATAAGAATTGGGAGATGATCAAGAGGGAATAATTATAAATATGGGGTGTGTATTCATTTATACGCTCTCATTTGCCTTCCTCAGCTGTTAATATTACAAGGTGTTATAATAAATAGGCAATTCTAGTTACATTCCAGACCAGCTTTCAAATCTGCAAACTTTCTAACATAAAGACACTGAAGATTATCAGCAGATGGGTTTAGTCTGCTCTAAAATTACAAATTGGTACAAAGCCAGTTATTTGGCTGAATTTAGTCACATCCTAAATCCCACATGTCTATAACTATTTCAACTTAAAATATTAAACAGGCAAAGTGCATTTCTGCACCTTCTCTTCTTTCCTGCTCCAAGGTCTCCTTCCACTTGGCTGTGCAAATAATCTAGTGTTAGTCAATGGAGGTGAGCAATCTCATTCTTCCTAAATGAAACTGATCAGTACCATCATGTCAACTAACCTAATAAATAGATCCTGTCTCATGGAAATTAATGGGAGCAGTCAAAAGCTGCCTGCAATTCACTCATTCAACATATGTTTTCTGAGCACCCAACATGTGTCAGGTGGGAAGCTACTTAGTGAGGAGTTGCAATCAATCAGTCGATGTGGTTGTTGCCCTCATGGAGCTGATATTCTAAGTGGAAATAGACACCACCTTCAGATACATATTTTTAAATTGCATCTGCAATGAAGTGAAAGGGGAGGTTTCATAAAGAGATTATAGCAAGGGGACTTAAAGGCTCTTTGAGGAAGTAATGTGTAAGCAGAGATAGGATGAATAAGCACATACAAGGCAAAAGTGGAAAATGCAGAAAATAGGTTCAGCCGGACGGAAATCTTACGCAAAATTTTCTCAGGCGTAAAAGAGCTTGGCGCATGTTAGGATGAAAGAATAGCTACAGAGATAGGTAGAGACACTTTTGGTTTGGGCCTTTTGTTTTGAAAGCTTTGTTAAGGATTCTGAACTTTATTCTAGGGTTTTAAGAAGGAATAGATCTTTGCATTAAAAGATTACACTCCTTCCTTTCAATAGAGAGAAAAAGATGGAGAGTGTCAAAATGGAAACGGGAAAACCAATTAGGAGACCATATCATTAGTTATGTGAAAAATTTATGCTAGCATTCTAGAAATAAAGAAAAATAAATAGAAATGAATATATTAGAAACATATTCTGGTGGCAGAATCAACAAGATTGGCTAATAAATTGTACATAGAGGGTGAGGCAAAAGGGGTTCCAAGGTAGGTTGCTGCTAGGTTTCCGGGCTGGACATTTTGGGGTGGAACTATCTAAGCAGATTTGAGAATCAGGGTTGACCAGTAGTCTTTTGAACTTAAAGTTCTTTTCTTTGTTAAATAACTTTTCAAAATGCCACTATCATTTCCAACCAGATAGGGAAGGAATATAGAAAGTTGAATGAGAAGGAGAAAAATAATACCAATATAAAAAATAAGACCTTAAATCCAGTGAGAATGGGCATATCTCTCCACAACATAAAGGTCTTAATGCTCATATAAGGAAGATTTAAATTAAATAAAGCATAATGGTTATACTGTGGTAAATGGATTTGGAAGGGTAAGAGTTGTAACTGGAAAACCACTTAAAGGTTATTGCAGCAGTCCAGGCAAGCGCGGACAATGGCCTAGGGCTCTGGCAATAGAGATGGACAGATGGATAGATTGGAAAGTAAGACTTGACACTCCTCTGGTTGAGAAACATGCATCCATGATTGTCAGTTAAAGACAGTGTCACCCAACCATGTGTAATACTGGTGGTTAATTCTTGAACTATAAACCAACAATAACATTAGTGGTATCTCCATACCATCTTTTATAGGAGAATGCACTTGTCTAGAGGATGATATCCCAGCTATAGCTACAGATGCTATTAAAAGATACATTTGATGCCTATGGCACTTTGCAAATTGCTTGTATAAACATTACCTCCCCTAATCCTTAAACCAGTTTTGTGGAAATAGACTGACTGTTCATACTTTTTCAGTTAAAAAATACTCAACAAACAAATAAACAAAAAAAACCCCCTGAAGTTTGAGAGGCTGAAGTACTTTTCCAGCATGAAAGATCTAGATTAGAACACAGCAGAACTTCTGGGGTGGTCTTAAAATTTTTCCAAAAATTCTTTAATATTCCTTCCTTCAAGAAGAGAACATGAATACCCAGTCCTGAGTATAGACAGAAAAGCTATTGAAAATAAAGTGAAAGTGATGGCGTGACTCTGAGACTAGGTTGTGAAAGACACTGGCATTTCCTTTTCCCACTCTCTCTCTCCTTTTGATCATTCACTCTGGGGAAGCCAGCTGTCATATTGTGAGGAAACTCAGGCAGCTTATGGAGAGGCTCACATAGCAAGAGACTAAGGTTATTAGTCCAATAGTCAGCAAGCAACTGAGGTCTGCCAACACCCATGCCAGTGACTATAGGCCCTGGCTAACAGCTTGACGCAAATTCATGAGGCCCTGTGCCAGAATCACCAGCTAAGCTGTTCCAGATTCCTGACTCTCAGAAACTATATGAGATAATAGATGTTTGTTGTTTTAAGTCGCTGAACTTTGAGGGTAATTCTTACACATCAATAGGTAACTACTGTAGCCTGGGTCAGAACGATCCTCTCATTTCTTTTCCTCACAACTACTTTTAAAACCATGATAAACCATGATTTTGATTCTCACATCAGCTGGTTGGTAAAGGCCATGGCTGCAATCATAATTCCAATTAATCACATCACTATTTAATCTCCTTTACATGAGCCGGGGTCAGGTGAAAATATATTAATTCGAGGGACATCAACTTGCAGAACTCTATTCTAATCAATGCCACACATTTCTTTTGTTTGATTTATTTGACTGGCAAAGTGCTTTTGAACATTTGCATTTGCATATGTTTAGGTCAGGCATATAGTCCCCAGTTCATACGGTTCCTGAGAGTCCTTAATTTTTCACTCCAGTTAGATGGCCTTGCACATTTAGATTATGGGCCTGGTTTCAGGATGTATTTTATAACCATATTATCATAAAAATGTCATCACTGTCTTCCATAAAGTGCTCTATTTCTTTCAAAAAAAAATTTTCCCCCAGCTTTACTGAGATATAATTGACATACAACATTGTACATGTTTAATGTGTACAACATGTTGATTTGATACATTTATATATTGCAGAATGATTACTGTTGAATTGGCTAACACCTTCAACAAATCACATAATTACCATTTCTTTCTTTTGGTGAGAGCATGTAAGATTTATTTTCTTAGCAAGTTTCAAGTATGTATATAATATAATATTAGTAACTATGATCACTATGTTGTACATTAGATCCCCAGAACTTATTTATCTTATAAGTGGGCATTTGTACTCTGACCAATATCTCCCCTTTCCCCCTGCTCCCCCAACCTCTGGTAACCACCAGGCCAGTCTCTGTTTCTATGAGTTTGATAAAATGCCTTACTTCTAAGGAATATCTACCCATGAGGCCCCTAGAACAGCAACTAACAAACACATTGTAGACCCTCAATAAACATCTCACATAAGTAATTCATTGGTATGATATTTACCTAAGAAGAACATCAACATGGTGGAACAAAAACTGTGAGTGGTGGTGTCCTGTGTTTTTATCATTTTTACTTTCTCCAGGAAGCCCTAAAGCCATCCTGGGTCCCTGCTTTTTAAAGAGACACCAGTGAATTTCTTTTTATGACTTATGAAAGAGGACTCCTCATTTCTTAAAAGTATTCTATTGTTTGTTTTTTGGTATCACGTTACAATAATCAATAGTATCATGGGACATTCAGGATAGATGAGAACCTAAAGCTCAAACACAATTACTTTTATATCGCCTGACTTGGATTCAGCATATTAGATCTATAAGGATATATGTGGGCTGAAAATAATTTTGCAGAAATGATTTTATTGTGCCCCTAATGCCATGATCGATGAAAAATCTTCAGCCATGGTAGCATTTCACTCATTCCACCAGTAATTAGAACAGCTATTTATACATAGTTGCAAAAATGACTTAATTGGATGAATAAATTAACAAGCAAAGAAAGAGAACATTTTATGCAAATAACATTAACACCAACTTTTAATTGAGCACATAGGTATACAAAATAGGCTACTAGCAGGCCTGAAATTCTTTTAGTAACTATCGGAGCACAACTGATACATACATATATAGATAGGTGGGTAGTTAGTTGGATGGAGAGAGACACTGTTTTTGGTACCAAACAGGTATTAGACATAATCATGTTCATAAACTCACAGTTGATCAGACACCAAGCAAATTTAGAAAAAGAAATAAAGACATAAATAAATCATATTCTAAAGAATTAAACATTTAATGCTAAAGGAGTTTGGAAAATGGATTATGTATCAAGGAAATGTGTGGGAGACATTTGGACTTAAGCAGGGCTAAAATTAAATGTTGGTGAAGGACAAATGATGATGAGGGTTAGGACATTCAACACAGGAGTAAAAAGGTAAGAGAAGAGACCTGGATATACATTTGTAAGGCTGTATCGAGAGGGCCTTCTGGGGCTGGAGCAGACTGAATTTGTAGGAAAGCCATAGTAAAAGGCAGGTTAGTGTCACATAACCCACAAAGCTGATTTGAGGAGCAGGAAATTCAGTCTGAGAAAAAGGAGGAAACCTAATAAGTTCTGAGAAGGCAGCGTGAGGAAGAGGCCCACCGCTATCACGAACAGAAAGGTAGAGTCTCAGCAAATGGATAGATCCTTAATGTTTAATTAGACAAACAAGATGATCTCTTTGTCATGTGTTTTAATCAGAAGCTCTTCCACACAGGAATCACCTGACCAGAGTATCACAGGTTTCCCTCCACTGAGTGTCACAAGTTCCACCCTCTAAAGGGTGACAAGTCATTATTTCAAGTGGATTGTAAGGTTGTGTATATATAAAAGAAAAAACACAGTTTGAACAGGATAGGAAATTACAGTGTCAGTTGCTTAGCTTGTGGCTGGTGAGCTCCACTCCCATAACTCCTTGGTGTCCTCGTTAGAGGCAGAATTCTTGTTAAAGTGAAAAGTGTTTGGCCAGATCAAGAGAGTGCAATAGAAGGAAGTGGAGCTCACCTGTTCCCACAAACAACAACCAAAATACATCTACACGTGGAACAACTCTCACAGAATATCTGCTGAACGCTGCTGGCAAAGGAGCTCATAGAACCAACGCTGTGGGAAGGATGGCCAGGTGGCCAGGTGGGACAGAAAAAAAAAGGGCAGGGATTTGGGATGGGACCTGCACCCTTGGGAGGGAGCTGTGAAAGCTGGGGGTTCCCTTACCCTGTGAGGCCCCTTCACTGGCAGGGAGATCAGCCAGGACAGAGGGGGCTTGGAGGAGAGTGCAACAGCCGGTTTGCGGCGGGTGGAACATAGAGACCTGCATAGGGAGTACTGGCAATCGTGCTGCAGTCCCCAGCCCGAGATGCATGTCTGCTGGTGTGGGCAGGGGCTGGGCACTGAGGCTTGGGCTTCGGAGGACAGGTCTGGGGAGGGGACTGGGGTTGGCTGTGCAGAGACAGGCTGAGGGGGCTGGAGTGTGGTCCAGGTGGCAATGGGGGTGTGCAAAGGAAGGAGCCTGGGTCCACCACTGAGGCACCATTGTTACCTTCATGCTTCAGGTGAGAGGTGGAGCCTGCCAGAGCCACCTCATTCTCGATGTGCTCACAGTGGGCACAGCTCCACCTCTACGAGTTCTGGGAGGGTGCAAGCACCAATGGGTCGGCCACATGCAGAGGCGGGGCTGAAATCCGAGCAGATGCCCAGGGGCCGTATGACTTGTAAGCAGGGCTAAAATCTGAGTGTCCCAGCAGTTGTGTGGATCTATACCTGTAGGCAGCTTTGCAAATTCAGTGCCTGGGGGACATGTGAGCAGATTACTGGTGCTCCCATGGGTGGGGCGGGTTTGGCAATAGCGGCTGCAGGCTTTGTGGGTGCACACGTAGATGTTGGGCCAGGGTCAGTTCTGACTTAGTAGCTCCCATGGCAGGTCCAGGTGTGTGACTACAGTGGTCACAGAGCCTGACCTCAGCAGTTCTGCACCAAAGGATCTTTGTGAGCACAGCACCTGAGGGTCACATGGGCTGATTGCCTGAATTCCCATGGTTGAGGCGGGGCTGAGGACAGTGCCAAAAACAGTGTACTTGGTTAGCTTGCACAATGGGTGACAGGTGACCCCACAGAGTACACTTCCCAGTGGACAGCTCCTGTGGAAGAATACTCAGTGGCTCTTCTCCTAGTGGGAGCACTCCAGTCCCACCTACCTCACACTGAAGTTCAGAAACAGATCTGGGGACACCTACTTCAACAACTAAGGAGCAGACCCTGCCCCAAGTAGGACTGTGTCAACCAGAGAGCAAAGAGGAGGCCCTGCTCAACATCCAGTGCAGGCTTTGGTCACCATAACAACAATCACGCCCCTGTCAAGGGGATAAGGGCTAACACACACTGAGGAAAGATGTGGCAGGCATCCATACTAAAAACAGCCCTCACACAAAAAATATTAGACCTACAGAGGCTACACAGGGATACTCCCACATAAAAACATCCCTTCAAGATCACAGTACATAACCGTTTCTCCTAAACACAGAGTCAGAGAAATATAAGTAAAATGTAGAAGCAGAAGAAACACTCCCAATTAAAAGATCAAGAGAATTCCCCTGAAAGAACAAACAATGAAACAGACATCTCCAGTCAACCAGATTCTGAGTTTAAAACGGGGGTGATGAAAATACTGAAGGAATTAAGATAGGCTATCGACAGAAATGTAGATTACTGTAAAAAGGAACTAGAAACTATAAAAGAGGAGCCAATTAAAATTAGAAAACTCATTTTCTGGGGCAAAAGCTGAGCTAAAGGCAATAAATAGCAAACTGGATAATGCAGAAGAATGAAACACACAAAGAAGAACTTATACTAATCCTTCTCAAGTTCTTCCAAAAGACTGAAGAGGAGGAACGCTCCCAAAGTCATTCTATGAAGCCACTGTCAACCTGATACTAAAACCAGTCAAAGACACTACCAAAAAAGGAAATTTCAGGCCAATATCTTTGATGAATATAGATGCAAAAATTCTCCACAAAATATTAGCAAACCCAATCTAACAACACATAAAAAAGATCATACACTACAATCAAGTTGGATACATCCCAGGGTCACAAGGGTGTTCAACATATGCAAATCAATCAGTGTGATACACCACATAAACAAAAGAAAAGACAAAAACCACACAATTATCTCAGATGCAGAAAAAGCATTTCATAAAATTCAACATCCATTCATGATAAAAACTCTTACTAAGTGGGTATAGAAAGTACATATCTCCACATAATAAAAGCTATGACAAACCCACAGCTAATATGATACTCAACGCTGGAAAGCTGAAAGCCTTCCCACTAAAATCTGGAATAAAACAAGGATGCCCACTCTCACCACTTCTATTCAACATAGTATTGATGGTCCTAGCTACAGCAATCAGATATAAAATGAAATAAAATGTATTCAAATTGGAAGAGAAGTGGTAAAATGGTCATTATATGCAGATGACATGATAATATAGAAAACCCTAGAGATTCCACACAAAAACTACTAGAACTGATAAACAAATTCAGCAAGGCAACAGAATACAAGATTAACATACAGAAACCTATTGCATTTCTTTACACTAACAATGAAATAGAAAAGGAATGTAAAAAGACAATACCTTATAAACTGCACCCTCCAAAATAAATTACTTAGGAATAAACCTGGCCAAGGAGGTGAAAGACTTATATGATGAGAACTATCAAACATTAATAAAGGAAATTGGAGATGGTGCAAAGAAATGGGAAGATATCCAATGCTCTTAGATTGGAAGAATTAATATGGTTAAAATGGCGACACTACCCAAAGCAATCTGCAGATTTAATGTGATCTCTATCAAATTACCCATGACATTTTTCACAGAGCTAGAAAAAATAATCCTAAAATTTATTTGGAACCATAAAAGACCCAGAATTTCCAAAGCAATCCTGAGGAAAAAGAATATGGCTGAAGGCATAATGTTTCCAAACTTCAGACAACACTACAAAGCTACAATAATCTAAAGAGTGTGGTTTTGGCACAATAACAGACATTTGGATCCATGGAACAGAACACAGAGCCAAGAAATAAACCTACACACCTATGGTCAATTAATCTTCAACAAAGGAGGCAAGAATATACAATGGAGAAAAGACAGTCTCTTTAGCAAGTGATGCTGGGAAAGTTGGACAGCCATATGTAAATCAATAAATTTAGAACACACCCTCACACTGTACACACAAATAAACTCAAAATGGCTTAAGGACTTAAATATAACACATGACACTATAAAACTTCTAGAAGAGAATATAGGCAAAACATTCTCTGACATAAATTGTACAAATGTTTTCTTAGGTCAGTCTCCCAAGGCAATAGAAATAAAAGTAAAAATAAACAAATGGGACCTAATCAAACTTATAAGCTTTTGCACAGCAAAGGAAACCATAAAAAAAAAGACAACTTACAGACTGGGAGAAAATATTTGCAAATGATGAAACCGACAAGGGCTTAATTTCTGAAATATACAAACAGCTCATACAATTCAATATCTAAAAGACAAAAAACCCAATTAAAAAACGGGCAGAAGACCTAAACAGTCATTTCTCCAAAGAAGACATACAGATGTACAATAGGCACATGAAAAGATGCTCAACATCACTAATTGTTAGAGAAATGCAAATAAAACTACAATGAGGTACCACCTCATACTGGCCAGAATGGCCATCATTAAGAAGTCTACAAATAACAAATGCTGGTGAGGGCATGGAGAAAAGGGAACCCTCCTGTACTGTTGGTGGGAATGTAACTTGGTGAAGCCACTATGGAAAACAGTAAGGAGGTTCCTTAAAAAACTAAAAATAGAGTTGCCATATGATCCAGCAATCCCACTCCCGGGCATATATCCGGAGAAAACTGTAATTCGAAAAGATACATGCACCCCAATGTTCACAGCAGCACTATTCACAGTAGCAAAGACATGGAAACAACCTAAATGTCCATCGACAGAGGAATGGATAAAGAAGATGTGGTACATATATACAATGGAATATTACTCAGCCACAAAAGAAGAATGAAATAATGTCGTTTGCAGCAACATGGATGGTCCTAGAGATTATCATATGAAGTGAAGTAAGTCAGAAAGAGAAAGACAAACACCATATGATATCACCTATATGGGGAATCAAAATATGACACAAATGAACTTCTTTATGAAACAGAAACAGACTCACAGACACAGGAAACAAACTTATGGTTACCAAAGGAGAAAGTGGGTGGGGAAGGATAAATCAGGAGTTTGGGATTAGCAGATACAAACTACTATATATAAAATAGGTAAACAACAAGGCCCTACTGTATAGCATGGGGGAGCGATATTTAACATCTTGTAATCAACCATAATAGAAAAGGATATGAAAAAGAATATGTATATATATGTATAACTGAATCACTTTCCCTATACCAGAAACTAATACAACATTGTAAATCAACTATAAATAAATATAAGGCTTATTTTGAATTCTAAGTCTGTGTTCTAATTTACTCCAAAGTGTAAAGCTATGAGAGGGTTTGGGCCAGTTAATCAGGGATTGATGATAGGGAACTGATGCTCATCTTTTCACTTTCCTGGAAAATGCAACTGAAAAGGAGACTGCTGGTCCCTGTTGTATGGGGGGCTCATAACCCACAGGCATGCCATAGTCAAAGCATACCTGGCATTTGGGTTTGAATATCACTGATTAAAATTTTTCTTAAATAGAGTAATTTTCATGAAGACTAACTTTTTGAAGAGTAGCCTTAGGACTCTGGCCTTAACATTCTTCCATAATGAAATAATACTGAGGGCCAAGACTATCCATAAGATATACAGTGCTTCCAGCATTTTCAGTTCTTATCCATGAAATGTACAGCTAGCCTTCTAATAAACCGTTAAAAACATGATAGCATTGACAGAAAAATGAAGTCTTCTGCTAGAACTCAAATATAAATACTTACGATGTTAAAAACAATGCGCTAGGAAGACCTTCAAGGTGGCAGAGGAGTACAACATGGAGATCACCTTCCTCCCCACAAATACATCAGAAATACATCTACATGGGGAACAACTCCTACAGAACACCTACTGAATGCTGGCAGAAGACCTCAGACTTCCCAAAAGGCAAGAAACTCCCCATGTACCTGGGTAGGGCAAAAGAAAAAAGGAAAAACAGACAAAAGACTAGGGACGGAACCTGCACCTTTGGGATGGAGCTGTGAAGGAGGAAAAGTTTCCACACACTAGGAAACTGACAGAGATGGGGGGTGGGGGGGTGGGAGGGAGGTTCACCGCCACGGAGGAGAGCGCAGCAACAGGGGTGCAGAGGGCAAAGCGGAGAGATTCCCGCACAGAGGATAGGTGCTGACCAGCACTCACCAGCCTGAGAGGCTTGTCTGCTCACCCGCTGGGATGGGTGGGGGCTGGGAGCTGAGGCTCAGGCTTCGGAGGTCAGATCCCAGGGAGAGGACTGGGGTTGGCTGTGTGAACACAGCCTGAAGGGGGCTAGTGTGCCACAGCTGGCCGGGAGGGAGTCTGGGAAAATGTCTGGACCTGCCTAAGAGGCAAGAGAACATTGTTTCAGGGTGCGCAAGGAGAGGTATTCTGAGCACTGCCTAAATGAGCTCCAGAGATGGACGTGAGCCGTGGCTATCAGTGCGGACACCAGAGATGGGCATGAGATGCTAACGCCCCTGCTGCAGCCACCAAGAATCCTGTGTGAAAGCACAGGTCACTATCCACTCGTACCCTTTGGGGAGACTGTGCAGTCCGCCACTGCCAGAGTTCCGTGATCCAGGGACAACTTCCCTGGGAGAACACATGGGGAGCCGCAGGCTGGTGCAACGTCATGAAGGCCTCTGCTGCCGCAGGGTTACCCCGCATTCCATACCACTCCTTCCCCCCGGCCTGAGTGAGCCAGAGCCCCCGGATCAACTGCTACTTTAACCCTGTCCTGTGTGAGTGATGAACAGATGCCCTCAGGTGATCTACATGCAGAGGAAGGGCCAAATACAAAGCTGAACCCCAGGAGCTGTGTGAACAAAGAAGAGAAAGGGAAATCTCTCCCAGCAGCCTCAGGAGCAGCGGATTAAATCTCCACAATCAACTTGATGTACCCTGCATCTGTGGAGTAACTGAATAGACAACGAATCATCCCAAAACTGAGGCGGTGGACTTTGGAAGTAACTCTAGACTTGGGGTTTGCTTTCTGCACCTAATTTGTTTCTAATTTAATGTTTCTCTTAGTTTAGTATTTAGAGCTTATTATCATTGGTAGATTTGTTTATTGATATGATTGTTCTCTTCCTTTTTTTATATATATATATTTTTTTTTCCTTTTTCTCTTTTTGTGAGTGTGTATCTGTATGCTTCTTTGTGTGATTTTATCTGTATAGGTTTGCTTTTATCATTTGTCCTAGGGTTCTGTCTGTCCTTTTTTTTTAGTATAGTTTTTAGCGCTTGTTTTCACTGGTGGATTTGTTTATTGGTTTGGTTGCTCTGTCTTTTTTTAAGTTACTTTTTTATTGTAATAATTTTTTATTTTAATAACATTATTTTATTTTATTTTATTTATTTCTTTTTTTTTGTTGTTGTTCTTTTCTCCCTTGTTTCTGAACCATGGGGCTGACAGGGTCTTTGTGTTCTGGCCAGGTGTCAGGCCTGAGCCTCTGAGGTGGGAGAGCCGAGTTCGGGACACTGGTCTATCACAGACCTCCCAGACCCTCATGATATCAATCAGCAAGAGGTTTCCCAGAGATCTCCATCTCAACACTAACACCCAGCTCCACTCAACGACCAGCAAGCTCCATTGCTGGACACCCCATGACAAAAAACTAGCAGACAGGAAAACAACCCCACCCATTAGCAGAGAGGCTGCCTAAAATCATAATAAGTTCTCAGACACCCCAAAACACAGCACCAGATGCAGTCCTGCCTACCAGAAAGAAAAAATCCAGTCTCATCCACCAGAACACAGGCACAAGTCCCCTCCACCAGGAAGCCTACACAACCCACTGAACCAACCTTACCCACTGGGGGCAGATACCAAAAAACAACAGGAGCAACAAACCTGCAGCGTGTGAAAAGGAGATTCCAAACATAGTAAATTACGCAAAATGAGAAGACAGAGAAAAACACAGCAGGTGAAAGAGCAAGGTAAAAACCCACCAGACCAAACAAATGAAGAGGAAATAGGCAGTCTACCTGAAAGAGAATTCAGAGTAATGATAATAAAGATGATCCAAAATCTTGGAAATAGAATGCAGAAAATACAAGAAACGTTTAACAAGGACCTAGAAGAACTAAAGAGCAAACAAACAATGATGAACAACACAATACATGAAAGTAAAAATTCTCTAGAAAGAATCAATAGCAGAATAGCTGAGGCAGAAGAATGGATAAGTGACCTGGAAGATAAAATAGTGGAAATAACTACTGCAGAGCAGAAGAAAGAAAAAAGAATGAAAGAATTGAGGACAGTCTCAGAGACCTCCGGGACAACATTAAACACACCAACATACGAATTATAGGGTTCCCAGAAGAAGAAGAGAAAAAGAAAGGGACTGAGAAAATATTTGAAGAGATTAGAGTTGAAAACTTCCCTAATACGGGAAAGGAAATAGTCAATCAAGCCCAGGAAGCGCAGAGAGTCCCATATAGGATAAATCCAAGGAGAAACATGCCAAGACACATATTAATCAAACTATCAAAAATTAAATACAAAGAAAGAATATTAAAAGCAGCAAGGGAAAAGCAACATATAATATACAAAGAAATCCCCATAGGTTAACAGCTTATCTTTCAGCAGAAACTCTGCAAGCCAGAAGGGTGTGGCAGGACATATTTAAAGGGATGAAAGGGAAAAACCTACAACCAAGATTACTCTACCCAGCAAAGATCTCATTCAGATTAACAGAGAAATTAAAACCTTACAGAAAAGCAAAAGCTAAGAGAATTCAGCACCACCAAACCAGCTCTACAACAAATGCTACAGGAACTTCTCTAGGCAGGAAACACAAGAGAAGGAAAAGACCTACAATAACAAACCCCAAACAATTATGAAAATGGTAATAGGAACATACATATCGATAACTACCTTAAATGTAAATGGATTAAATGTTGCAACAAAAAGACATAGACTGGCTGAATGGATACAAAAAAAGACCCATATGTATGCCATCTATAAGAGACCCACTTCAGACCTAGGGATACATACAGAATGAAAGTGAGGGGATGGAAAAAGATATTCCATGCAAATGGAAATCAAAAGAAAGCTGGAGTAGCAATTCTCATAACAGACAAAATAGACTTTAAAACAAAGACTAATACAAGAGACAAAGAAGGACACTACATAATGATCAAGGGATCAATCCAAGAAGAAGATATAACAATTGTAAATATTTATGCACCCAACATAGAAGCACCTCAATACATAAGGAAATACTAACAGCCATAAAAGGGGAAATCGACAGTAACACAGTGATAGTAGGGGATTTTAACACCCCACTTTCACCAGTGGACAGATCTTCCAAAATGAAAATAAATAAGGAAACATAAGCTTTAAATGACATATTAAACAAGATGGACTTAATTGAAATTTATAGGGCATTCCATCCAAAAACAACAGAATACACTTTCTTCTCAAGTGCTCATGGAACAATCTCCAGGATAGATCATATCTTGGGTCACAAATCAAGCCTTGCTAAATTTAAGAAAATTGAAATTGTATCAAGTATCTTTTCTCACCGCAACACTATAATACTAGATATCAATTACAGGAAAAAAAAACTGTAAAAAATACAAACACATGGAGGCTAAACAATACACTACTAAATAACCAAGAGATCACTGAAGAAATCAAAGAGGAAATCAAAAAATACCTAGAAACAAATGACAATGAAAACACGATGACCCAAAACCTATGGGATGCAGCGAAACCAGTTCTAAGAGGGAAGTTTACAGCAACACAATCCTACCTCAAGAAACAAGAAACATCTCAAATAAACAACTTAACTTTACACCTAAAGCAATTAGAGAAAGAAGAACAAAAAAAAAAACCCAAAGTTACAGAAGGAAAGAAATCATAAAGATCAGATCAGAAATAAACGAAAAAGAAATGAAGGAAACAATAGCAAAGATCAATAAAACTAAAAGCTGGTTCTTTGAGAAGATAAACAAAATTGATAAACCATTAGCCAGACTCATCAAGAAAAAAATGGAGAAGACTCAAATCAATAGAATTAGAAATGAAATAGAAGTTAACAACTGACACTGCAGAAATACAAAGGATCATGAGAGATTACTACAAGCAACTATATGCCAACAAATTGGACAACCTGGAAGAAATGGACAGATTCTTAGAAAAGCACAACCTTCTGAGACTGAACCAGGAAGAAAGAGAAAATATAACCAGACCAATCACAAGCACTGAAATTGAAACTGTGATTAAAATTTTTCCAACAAACAAAGCCCAGGGGCTTCCCTGGTGGCGCAGTGGTTGAGAATCTGCCTGCCAATGCAGCGGATACGGGTTCGAGCCCTGGTCTGGGAAGATCCCACATGCTGCAGAGCAACTGGGCCCGTGAGCCACAATTACTGAGCCTGCGCGTCTGGAGCCTGTGCTCTGCAACAAGAGAGGCCACGATAACGAGAGGCCCGCGCGCCGCAATGAAGAATGGCCCCCACTTGCCGCAACGAGAGAAAGCCCTCACACAGAAACGAAGACCCAACACAGCCATAAAAATAAATAAATAAATAAACCCAAAGTTTAAAAAAAAAAAAAAATTAAAAAAAAAAAAAAAAAAAAAAAACAAAGCCCAGGACCAGATGGCTTCACAGGTGAATTCTATCAAACATTTAGAGAAGAGCTAACACCTGTCCTTCTCAAACTCTTCCAAAATATAGCAGAGGGAGGAACATTCACAAACTCAATCTATGAGGCCACCATCACCCTGATAAGAAAAGCAGAGAAAGATGTCACAAAGAAAGAAAACTACAGGCCAATATCACTTATAAACATAGATGCAAAAATCCTCCACGAAATACTAGCAAACAGAATCCAACAGCACGTTAAATGGTTCATACACCATGATCAAGTGGGGTTTATCCCAGGAATGCAAGGATTCTTAAGTATACATAAATCAATCAATGTGATACACCATATTAACAAATTGAAGGAGAAAAACCATATGATCATCTGAAATAGATGCAGAAAAAGCTTTTGACAAAATTCAACGCCTATTTATGATAAAAACCCTCCAGAAAGTAGGCATAGAGGGAACTTTCCTCAACATAATAAAGGTCATATATGACAATCCCACAGCCAACATCATCCTCAATGGTGAAAAAATGAAAGCATTTCCACTAAGATCAGGAACAAGACAAGGTTGCCCACTCTCACCACTATTATTCAACATAGTTTTGGAAGTTTTAGCCATGGCAATCAGAGAAGAAAAAGAAATAAAAGGAATCCAAATCGGAAAAGAAGAAGTAAAACTGTCACTGTTTGCAGATGACATGATACTACACATAGAGAATCCTAAAGATGCTACCAGAAAACTACCAGAGCTAATAAATGAACGTGGTAAAGTAGCTGGATAAAAAATTAATGCACAGAAATCTCTTGCATTCCTATACATGAATGATGAAAAATCTGAAAGAGAAATTAAGGAAACACTCCCATTTACCACTGCAACATAAAGAATAAAATACCTAGGAATAAACCTACCTAAGGAGACAAAAGACCTGTATGCAGAAAATTATAAGACACTGATGAAAGAAATGAAAGATGATACAAACGGAGAGATAAACCATGTTCTTGGACTGGAAGAATCAACATGGCGAAAATGACTATACTACCCAAAGCAATCTACAGATTCAATACAATCCCTATCAAACTACCACTGGCATTTTTCACTGAACTCAAACAAAAATTTCACAATTTGTATGGAAACACAAAAGACCTGGGATAGCCAAAGCAATCTTGAGAAAGAAAAATGGAGCTGGAGGAATCAGGCTCCCTGATTTCAGTCTACACTAAAAAGTTACAGTAATCAAGACAGTATGGTACTGGCACAAAAAAAGAAATATAGATCAATGGCACAGGATAGGAAGCCCAGAGATAAACCCAAACACATACGGTCACCTTATCTTTGATAAAAGAGGCAAGAATATACAATGGAGGAAAGATAACCTCTTCAATAAGTTGTGCTGGGAAAACTGGACAGCTATATGAAAAAGAATGAAATTAGAACACTCCCTAACACCATACACAAAAATGAACTCAAAATGGATAAAGATCTAAATGTAAGGCCAGACACTATAAAACTCTTAGAGAAAAACACAGGCAGAACACTCTATGACATAAATCACAGCAAGATCCTTTTTGACCCACCTACTAGAGAAATGGAAATAAAAACAAAAATAAACAAATGGGACCTAATGGAACTTAAAAGCTTTTGCACAGCAAAGGAAGCCATAAACAAGACGAAAAGACAACCCTCAGAATGGGAGAAAATATTTGCAAATGAAGCAACTGACAAAGGATTCATCTCCAAAATATACAAGAAGCTCATGCAGCTCAACATCAAAAAAACAAACCCAATCCAAAAATGGGGAGAAAACCTAAGGAGACATTTCTCCAAAGAAGATATACAGATTGCCTGCCAACAAACACATGAAAGGATGCTCAACATAACTAAACATTAGAAAAATGCAAATCAAAACTACAAGGTATCACCTCACACCGGTCAGAATGGCCATCATCATAAATTCTACAAGCAATAAATGATGGAGAGGGTGTGGAGAAAATGGAACCCTGCTGCACTGTTGGTGGGAACGTAAAGTGATACAGCCACTATGGAGAACACTATGGAGGTTCCTTGAAAAACTAAAAATAGAACTACCATACAGCCCAGCAATCCCACTACTGGGCATATACTCTGAGAAAACCATAATTCAAAAAGAGTCATGTACCACAATGCTCATTGCAGCTCTATTTATAAGCCAGGACATGGAAGCAACCTAAGTGTCCATCGACAGATGAATGGATAAAGAAGATGTGGCACATATATACAATGGAATATTACTCAGCCATAAAAAGGAACGAAATTGAGTTATCTGTAGTGAGGCGGATGGACCTAGAGTCTGTCTTAGTGAGTGAAGTAAGTCAGGAAGAGAAAAGCAAATACCATATGCTAACACACATATATGGAATCTAAAAAAAAAAAAAATTCTGGAGAACCTAGGGGCAGGACAGGAATAAAGACGCAGACTAGAGAATGGACTTGAGGATACAGGGAGGGGGAAGGGTAAACTGGGACAAAGTGAGAGAGTGGCATGGACATATATACACTACCAAACGTAAAATAGATAGCTCGTGGGAAGCAGCCGCATAGCACAGGGAGATCAGCTCAGTGCTTTGTGACCACCTAGAGGGGTGGGATAGGGAGGGTGGGAGAGAGACGCAAGAGGGAGGAGATATGGGGATGTATGTATATGTATAACTGATTCACTTTATTATAAAGCAGAAACTAACACACCATTGTAAAGCAATTATACTCCAATAAAGATGTTAAAAAAAAATAAAGTAAAACTAATGTGCAACATCACATTGCAACAACAACATTTTGTATGACACCAGATATTGTTTAATCTAATTCTAAAAGTATTGTTATTTTCCTTCCTGAATAGGTGTTTCTGAATTCATGAGATTCTACAATTTTAGAACAGTGACAAAGACCTAATTTTATCACCAACAGAAGAAAGTGAAAGGTTTATATACAAAGGAATATTGAGTAGTCAATATTTACAAAAAAAGAACGTGTTTTTCAATTTAACTTTCTGGTTAAATGAGAGAAAACCAGAGAATCTTCAACTCATGTTATTATAACTTCTCTATAATACATCTTAGAAATAAATATTTAGTCTAGCATACTATATTTAGTTTTCCATTAGCGACTGAGGATTTTGTGATACATGAACTTCAGCCATGCTTTGCAAAGAACGGTGAATACATTGGCCGTTGATCAAGATAAAGGGTACTGTTGAAAGGGTTGTGATAGTGTTTGCAAAGGTGATGCAATAGTCCCTGCCATCCTAAATGCTCATTTACATGGTTCTTTTGACAATTGTCCCATGGAAAGGCAGAGTCTGTTTCCGTACTGCTTGAATCTGGACTAGCCTGGTGACTTATTCTGATCAATGGAGTACAACAAAATTGAAATGTCTGACTACTGAGGCTGAGCTTTATAAGGTCTTACGGCATCTGCTTTTGCTCTCTTGGCTCTCTGCCCAAAGACTGCCGCAAAAGGAATCTGGTCTATTCTACCGGAGGCTGAGAGGTAACGTGGAGAGGAGAGAGGCACTGCATCTGACAGCTTCCACCAGCTGCCAGACATGGAGCAAGGCACCACCACAAACTTTCCACCCCAGCTATTAGCAGCAGTATGTGTTCTGCAATGGAAAGATTTAGGTTAAATCCATATCTGCTCAATCGTGCCCTTATTTAACCTCTTTTTGGTCTCAGCTTTCTGCTGTGTAAAATGAGGATAACAATATCATCTGACTTGTAGGGTGAGTGAGAATCTTAAATGAGTAAATGCAATTAAATATCTTAAAATATTACCTGGAATAGCACACACATGAATAAAATGTAAGTTATTATACAATATTAGTATCGCTGTTATTGTTGCTGTTGCTGCAATTTTTATTTGTCTTTTACAGAAAAGGAAACAAGACTCAGAGTGATTAAATGTTTTTCCCAAAGCCACAGAGCTGTGAAACCAGGATCCAGAATTTTTGGTCCAGAGTCTAGCTAGCTATTAACCACCACACCTCTTTGCATCTACTCTGTGACTCTGATTTATTCAGAGATACTATGTGCCAGCCATTGTGGTCAATGAGTTCACATATATAATATTATCAATATTGTAATTAGCCTGGTGTAACTAAATTAAGCATTTTAATATGACTTTGTACAACATGCCAGGCCCTCCCTACCTGTCCATCATCATCTTCCATGACTCCTTGCCTCCTACTCTCCCTGGATTTCAGCCCATCTTTTCCATGTACCTCTGTGCATGCCATTCTCTCTGGTTACGATGCCCTTGCCCTCCCTTTCCTTTAGAAACTTTCACAGTTACTTTTACTACAGGACTCTGCCCCAGCATCTCCTCTGTGAAAATCTTACTTCCTTACTCTTAGAAGGTTCTCAGGTACTCTCTCTGCTCCCATAGTCACTGTCAACATATTATTGCTAAAATGATATGTAAGTGTTTTGAAAGTTTTGTTTACTTATGTCTCTCCCATTGATTGTGAGCTATAGAAAGCAGGACTCTGTCTTTTTTATTTTATATTCCTGGACTTCAATAAATAACATCTGGTTGAGTGCATTCTTATGGTGCAACACATACCATTTGCATTCCTGGACCTTTTTCTTATGTTTATGTTCTTATGCATGTCGTCATGTTTCATATTGAAAATTACTATTTGAGATTATAGAGGAGAATCATGGTTTAGTGTAAAAGGCTGGATTTAGAGAGAGTCAGACCTGGGCTCAGATCTCAACTCCATCACTAGTTTAGCAATGCAAACTTGAACAAGTGATGTAAATTCTATGCTTCAGTGTACTTCCAAACAACCAGAAAAATAACAGCTATGTTGCAGAATTCACATATGTATGTGTATATAAAGAAGTGTGAAGATGAATTTCATCATGATATGCAAACTGCGTTGAGTATGTAGTGGCTCAATCGTCTGTAAAAATTATTATCATCATTAAGGAAGATTTTATGAATGAAGGGCTGCTTTGCTTTAATATTTTCACAGAGGTGAAAGAGGTAAAGATTTGTTCTGTTATCCTGTAAACATTAGTTAAGTTTTAAAAACAGTACGTTCATTAGAGAGCCCAAGCATTTATAAGAATAATGAGATGTTAGTGGACTCAGAAGATAGAAGAATAGAGCATCCAGATATATTCATTCAATTTTTAAAGAGACAAAACTTATTTTTAATAACCAAGACTTAATTTTTAGTATACATATTAGCACAATCACACCAAAACAGAAAACTTCTGACAGTACAGTTACAAACAATGCAAATCTACTAACAAAGACCCAAATCAACAAACACCACCAACAAAGTATTTTTAGATCTTGTTTCCCCAATATTTTATTATATCATTATTATTGCTTTTTGTTCTTGGATGGGTCTGGTCTTTCAAAAATATGGCATACAATCAACTGAAAAGTTAAAATACTATAAATAGAATTTAAAGTTTATGTATCTGTATGTATATATGCATATACATGCAGGTATATACACATATATGGACATGTATATGTTTATGTATATGTATATTTTGAACATATTATAAATTAAATTACTAAATAATAATATTTATGTTTGAGAAAAAATAAAGTTATTTGTATTAGCTTACTGACACAGGAATACTATTTCTATTACATCTCTTACCTTCATGATTACAACCTTTACTTTGCTGACACTTTATACATCATTAACTGCCCTTAAGAAAGCTTTTTACCACATTTCTATCAACTATTCAGCTACCTCAAATTTCAGTGCCTTTGTTCAATACAATTAAAGCCAACAGGGTTTCTATCTAAAGGTTCAAGCCTCTTTGTATGGAGAAAAAGCAGTACATCTCTTCATGTATCTTGTGCTTCAAACTATATAAAAAGATCTATGCATCCTTCCAGACTTAAAAAAAAAGCTGTATGGCTGAAATTGCAGAATATTGTAAGACACTTTTTTCTTCAAATGGAAAAAACACTTTGAAAATAAATCCAATAGATAAAAGTTTAACACTAGCTTTTGTAGCTTATTTTAAGAAGCCAGTATAGAAAAGACAATATTGATTTTTGGAGTAGTAGTATATAGACTTTCACTTAACTTGCCACACTCACAAATACAGAAAATTGTAATGCTTTACCTTCGCTGGCACTGATTACTTCATTTTGATATTTTATTGATAATTAAATGATTTCCTACACAAATGAAATTTTTATTATAAATTTGAATTGAATTCATATCTAAAATATGGTTCTATTAACTATCTTAGTAGTTAATGTACTCTATTCTACATTGAGTTTGTCTCCATTACCCCAGTAATTTTTAGAAGGTGGAAAAGAAAATAGTGCACTTGATTTGCTAAAAACATTTTAACCAGCAACAGAAATTTTGCCTATATCATAAGAATCAAAAAATGTAGCCAGGCTGTTTCTGGCTTTGAGTTGATTACCTATTGAAAAAAACTGGAAATGATAGTGACATAATATGTAACTCTTTGCAAAGGGAGCATTATAAACATTTAAATTCACAGCCTTTGCTAAGTACAATACTTCAGCTGATGTACTAATTACTTTAGTTTAACCATCTTCAGGAAAGTTGCCAGACTGTACCATTGAATCTTTTGCTATAGAAAATAAAAAATATTCGTTTACTACCATGTTAGTTAAAAATGCTTGACTTAGTGCCTTTGTGTGAAGAAGGTACAGAATAGTAAAAACAGAGATATCCCAATGAGTTTAGAAATAAGGATGATTTGGTGATAAATGAGGGCTCTACTTAAATCCAAGTTGGATGTTGTAACCACAGTTTTAGCAGATGTCACACCTAAATCCCCAAACTCTCTTTAAAACTATCTGTGTCATTCTTAAACAGAGCAAAACAAGTATGAGACGATATAATATAGAAGTAGAATCAAGAGTTCTCCAAGTTTGTTCACTTTGTGTGTGTGTGTGTGTGTGATAAAACTCCCACTTACCCAGAATTCTTCCCTCTCCCTCTATTTTGATTGTACTGTCTTGGGCTTAATTCATATTATCCTTGCGGTGCAAGTCAGTTTCCCAATACAACTTTATTTAGTATATTTCTAATACTGCAGAGGAGAAAATACCCTGTAGTGACTTGAGAGAATTATCCATTCTGCTCAAGTGTCTAATACATCCTGAAACAAACTTATGACTTATAATAGAAACATTCAAAATCAGAGTCAATCTACACTATTAAAAAATATATAAAAGTAGATTAATTAAAAAAAAAATTCTGTTTTCATCATTTACAGACTAACAGGCAGTCTGAAAATAAATGGGATTAATCAGAGCTGAGTCAACCACCTTTAGAAAATAGGAAGATAACCCTCCCCAGAAATAAAATCTCCCAAGAGCTGTCAAAATATTTTATTTTTACTACTAAGGAAACTTTGGGTTATACATTGCCAGACTTCACTTTCACATTAAAGTATAAATATTCATAGGAAGTAGTGATATGTTAAATTGTTATCACACTTTCATGAAGTGTGAAATCTCAAAAGACAGCTTTAGGGTGTTATAGGCCTACATTCAGATCTTGATGATACAACTTATAGATAAATGGATCTGAGTAGGTGATTCCTCCTAGGTGAGCCTCCATTTTCTCAACTGTGAAATGTACTTATTAAGAATACTTGGCTCATCAAATTTCTTGGCTCAATTGAGATGATACATGGGCATTTGATTTATGACTGTAAATAGGTATGTTGGTACTGTTTTTACTAGTTTTCCTAACAGAAAAGTATTGAATGATTTAGCATTAGCATTTCGATGAAAAACATAAAGAGTAGCTCTCAGGAAATATCCAGTGGAGATCCAATAAGCACATATGCATGGAAACCTCTGATTAGTAGAATTGTGGGGAGAGTGAGAAGGACAGGGATGAATATGGGTGATGGGGAGAAGGTACTGAAAATATTTCTTTCATAATTCTCTCAACATCCTTATTAATATACAGTTCTGTCCATAAGATTTCCCTTCTTTCCTGGTTAGGATTTCACTTGGACATTCTATGTATAGAGATTTAGATGAGTTTCATTTCTGTGCAATTATGGTACCTTGGATACATCTTCAGTAAGATTATTCTTGAATTTGCTTCTCTTACAGATGCCTCTAAAGGAACATTTCTGGTAGTTAGATGGTGCGTGTGGTTCAAGAGAGAGTGCTTGCATTATGTGGGAACCGAGTCCATGCTCTTGCTCTTATTATTGTTTTATACTCTAAACAACAAAATTAAATATTTTTTAATTATAGAAGATATATTCTGATATACATGACCTGGAAAAGGGTGACTGACGCATTCTGTTCTCTGGTCTGAGATTTCCCTCCCCTTAATCATGCACAAATTTATTCACTGTCTCCACACCTAAGCAACCATTTGAGGCTCGTTCACACTGAACATGACCTGGACCAGGTGGTATCTCCTGGTTCCATACCATTCTGAAGTTATTGCACATTCCTTAAGCAAATTCAAATGATGCATTAGTCATTCGTTTATTCATGCAGTCACTAGATATTTGAGTGTTCACAACGTGCCAGACACTGTTCTAGGAAAAGGAGACAGAGCAACGTGTTACAAAAAGAGAAAGGCGTGGCTCTCATGGAGCTTACATCTGAATTTTCCTTTGTCTTTTCATGAAGATGTACAAAACATCCAAACGTGGTGCTTCCCAAGACCACAGCCTCTGAAGAAGGTGTAGCAATATTTTATACTATGTATCTTTCTGTGAAGATCTGATGGGAACTTGATCTAGGGGAAACCAATCCACAGTCTGGCTAATGATCTGTTCTGTGAGGTACTGAGTCAGTTAGATTTTAATTTTTAAGAATATGAATTTAAAGTACAAAGAGACAATGCAGAGAACACAAGAAGAAAGACTGAAAGGAAATGAGGTAAAGAGAGGTTATGCAAGAGAGCAGAGGTCATGTTAGGAGAAAGTAGAAAAGACAGGAAAGAACAAACCATGATACTGAGAAGAGTAGAAGTTGAGGAAACCAGCTGATGGAGACATGCTCCCGAGACACCTAGAACTGCCTGGGATTCTACAGCTAGGCTTCATTTGACTCAATCTTAAATCATTTCATCTGCTTCTTGGCCTTCATGTTATCTCTGCTTTTCCTAAGGAGTGTTCCTGGGAAGCCATGTGTATGTACTCTTGCAATAAACTCTGATTACTGGTGCCAACTTGGGGTGAATTTCTTCATCTTGCAACAAATAAGCAGCCTACATTAACCATAGGGCATATCTGCTAAAGATGCACATGACTCCTTCCTTCCATTTCCACTATACACCCCCTCACATTTTATTCATTTATTAAGATGTACATTTTTGCTGGATCATAGGGAGAACAAAGTTTTGGAAAGAAACTTGTTAGTAAATGAACAATGCCTCCTTGATAATACAGAAGCCATTTTAATGATAATATATTTCAATTGGTCTATTCAAGAGGCTAGCAAAGCTGCTTTACGAATAAGTATCCTTTATGTGACACTAAGAACAAAATGCTTAAACATCCCTGATCTATGGAAGCTAGGGGAAATATTGAAAATGTCATGATAGTTCAACATTTAGGATTCTTTTCAACTTATCCCACAATAGCACAATGTAGTAGAAATAGAGGTGGAGAAGACCAGAGGCTGGTTAGAGATTCCAGATTTTCCCTGGTTAGCACCAAACAAATAGACACAAAAAAATCCAAGACAGACATAAAGTCTTATGCAGATAAAGTCTACAGAAAGAAAAAAAACTTGAAATCTCCTGAAACAGTAAAGACCATGACACAAAAATAAGAATAAGAATTATAAGAATGAGAATTCATAGAATAAGAACAGCGTGAGACACACACACACGCACATACACACTCAAGAGTTTCGAAAATTTGAGTGATGCAGACCAGACCAGAAGACTGAGAGATCATGTTCCTGGCCACAATCTGGATAAAGAAAAAATTAGAAATAAAAATCTGGCTTCCACACTATGTTACTTGTTGTAGGAAACTGAATATATTTTGTTCTCCTGCCATATTGTAGCTTCAGTCATTCTCAAAGAAATTTTTTTAATCTTCACAGAGATTTGAAAATCATACAGAAATCTGGGCAGAGTGGCCCCTCTTTGCCTACATTTATTCAGTACCCAGAATGAGCTGAGGAGGTAAGTAGCTGCCACATTTGATATAATTTCAGTCTAGATACACTATGTGTTATATAAGCATATATTTGAATGTCCACTCTGAATGTTTTAAAAAAAACAGTAAGGGTAAAAATAGCACTGTATCAACACCTGATAAAAACATTAAAGTAGGAGAGAAGATGCAATGCCTTCTTAGATGCCGTGACTTAACATAAACAATATACACAGTATAATAAGCCCAGGTCCTTTAGAAACCAACATGACTGTTACTTCTTTCCTTCTTTCTTCATCAATTTCTATCAGGCCTATCTCCAAAAATGTGGTTACAGCGAAGTTTGTTAGAACCAATTTCATTGTCTTGCTCTTTGCGTTCAACTACATGACAAGAAAACCATTAATGAAGCTTGAGAAAGATTTTTTAAAGTGCTTCTATATACACTGTCAAAAAATAGGCCTTAAAAGTTTTCCAAAATAATGAAAATATAACCACTAATAATTCTGAGCAACATAATAGAGCCAAATTATTTAGTATCTGTCAATTGCCATGAGCAGTTTTATGTAATCTGCAAATAAAAATAAAAAGCCTATTTTAATTATTCCACCAAGTACTTCTCTTTTTATATAATAAAAATATATCATGTTCTAGTTCTTTCTCAGATTCAATAGAATTTTGTGTATTGGAGTCTGACTCTTTCAAACTCTGTTCTTATTCTCAAAGATTAAAGCTATTTTCCTTTCTGATTATAAATTTAGGCCCTTTACATTCCATCTAATCCTCCCATCAGTTTGAGGAAAACAGCTCCCCTTTGCAAAGGGATTGTGTAAATGCAGAAAAATAGGGCAACTTGTATATATGAATAGCTACTGTATGCACATACTAATGACATTTTTCAAATTCTTGGATACTAACTTTTTCAGTTTATGTTCTGCACAAGATGCCTTTCAACACCCTCCTTAAGAGTGCAACTTTTAGAATTCTAGTTTTCTTTAGGGGAGCCAACTCTGTATTATTCCTAATGTCTATTTAACCAGTAAATGAAAAGACAGTAGAACATTGTATTTAGGAGAGGCAATCCTATTGCCAGATTGTCTAGGTTAAAATATCAGCTCTACCACTTGTAGGCTGAGACAACTTGGGCAAGTTACATGACATTTTATTGGGTTTCAATTTCCTCATTTAAAAAATAATTATAAGAGTATTCACTTCATGTATCCCTGTGATGATGAATTAAAAATACATAAAGTGCTAAGCATAGTGCCTGTTATCTGGGAGATGCTGAAGAGGTGCTCAATAAGATTGTTATTACTGCTATTATTGCTGCTGTTATTATTACTAAGCAGTACATACTCTGATACATTGTTGATGGAAATGCAAAATGTTAAAGCCAGTACGTTTAAGTAATGTGACCATTTCTTATGACTTTAAACATACTCTTATCCTAAACCCGGCAATTCTAGAAAAGAAAGCATATGCCCATACAAAGACTGTATGTGAATATTTATATCAGCTTTATTCAGAACCACCTCAATCATGAAACAAACCAACTGTCCATCAGGCGGTGACTAGATGATGAAGTTGTGGCATATCCACACAATGGAATACAAATCAAAAATTAAAAAGAGAATGACTACTGATGCAAGTAACATAATGGATGGATCTCAAAAGCATTATGCTAAATGAAAGAATCCAGAAAGAAAGAGCTACTTATTATAAAATTTGATTTTGATGATATTCTCAAAAGGCCAAACTCTAGGGATAGAAATCTGATCTAAGTTTGCCAGGGGGGACTGATTACAAAAGGACATAAGGAAACTTTTGGGGGTAATGGAAATATTCTGTCTTTATTATGGTGATGGTCACATTACTATATTTTTCAAAATGTAAAGACATATACAACTATAAAGAGTAACCTTTAGTGTATATCAATTATACCTCAATAACATGACATAAAAAATGAAAACAGGAATACGTACATGTCAAGTTACCACATAGGAATATGTGGAAATATAATGTTGGCTTCTGAGGACTATACATACACTACCGTAAACTAAAGGCTAGGGTATGATTGGAGATTCTGGTTCATCCTAAAATGTTATGTCACAAACAAACTATGTCCACAGAGTTTATGGTTATGCCTCTATGATGTCGCTTCCTGAGCCAAGATATAAAGCTAGTTCTGCTCAAAGTCTAAAGCCTGTCTCAGCCCTCAGGTTCTGGGTCAGAGAACTTGACTCACAAGGGAGAACCGTGAAAGCTACAAAGTCTATTTCAATTTATAGCTATTGACAGAGGTCAGTCCAGCAGCCTGAAGGGGTAAAAGAATCAGGGTTAACTGGCATTGAGCCAAGCAAGGAAGCTCCTGGCAGCAAGTGACAAAACCACCAACTGGCACTGAATTCATAAACTGTGCAGGTTTGGAGTCAGAAAGTTTTGTTGGCAAAATCCCAATAAATATTGTTGTAGTGGCAATTAAAAAATAAACAATTTGGGGGTCAAATACTTCTCTGAACTGACCACTGCATATAGCACCAATTCTCCTTATTGAATTATGTCCGTTGGCTTCAGCATTTTATTAGTTGGAAGTTCTGTTTAGCAAGCAATTAGCAAACTATACAGTATTCTTTGATTTAATTTGCTCTTATTTCATTTTTTTCTTAAATACAAGATATGTATAATTATTTTATTGTTGTTATTATATACCAGATGTTCCTGTAATTGCTTTTGTAAACTTTCTGAATTGCTATACTGTTCTTTCTTCGTTCCCACTTTATTCTTTTCTTTTTCTGTTACCTCCTTACTGGCGTTTGATGTTCACAATTAGCCAAAGTTTGCTTTGTGATGTAATTTTAAAATTGATGATTATAATTTTTAGGGATTAAAAGTGTTCTATAATATTACAAAACAAAAATGAATAAAATTTAACTAACTCATTAAGAGACTATAGGCCATGAAGCTTAAAAAAACTGATTTCAAACTATCTTGATCATTCAATTATATTTAATAGTTTGGCTTAAAAAAGACTTATTTTGATATTTTTCAGCATCACAATAAAATTAATTAAAAATATGCAATGCCCATGTGAAACTACATTACCATGTGCTAAGAAAATCTGTGGAGTCAAACTGAAAATTCAATTGAAAAATGATGATAAAATCGTTCATCAGCTATAAATACTAAATTAACTTATTGAATCTTAAAAAGTATTGAGAGTATACAATTCTGCTTTATTTGGCAATATTTGATATAAAAAGTGATTGAATTCAAAATCCTTTAGCATTATCACCAGAAATTTCAATTTTCAATTTCAATTTCAATTTCAATTCTGCATTTGTCAAGAAGGAAATGGAAGAGTTCTTAGATTTAAAAAGTAATCACACTTTAAGTACCATTTAAGATCAAATTAACTGAATTCTTGTCATAAGTAAGAGTTTTTAGGTCCATCCATGTTGAAACAAATGGCATTATTTCATTCTTTTTTATGGCTGAGCAATACTCCATTGTATATATATGACCTAGAGATTATCAAACTAAGTGAAGTAAGCCAGACAGAGAAAGAGAAATATCATATGATATCGCTTATATGTGGAATCTGAAAAAAAAGATACAAATGAACTTATTTACAAACAAGAAGTAGATCCACAGACATAGAAAACAAACTTATGGTTACCAAACGGGAAGGAGGGAGAGAGATAAATTAGGAGGATGGGATTAACATGTACACATTACTATATATAAAATAGATAACCAACAAGGACCTACTATATAGCACAGGGAACTATAGTCAATATTTTGTAATAACCTATAAGGGAAAAGAATCTGAAAAAGAATATATATATAAAACTGAATCACTGTGCTGTACACCTGAAACTAACATGACATTGTAAATCAACTATACTTTAATTAAAAAAAGTAAGAGTTTTTGTTAAATGGAAAAAAAGTGAAAACATTTTTTCCTGACATTTGCTACCATTTACTAATTTGTTTAATGTTTGCCCATAGTGACTACGATGGCTTTGAAAGATCATTATCAAAAACTCTCTATCTAGAATTTCTCATAGCTATTTCAAGGATGTATAACTCACACTAAAATATTATATTTATAAAAGTAAGCTCATTTTTCATTAAAAATGAAAATATTTTATTTGTACAGTTTATACAATTTAAATATTAACATTTCTCTAATGTTTTATGTTGTATCTTAATAATATCAAGGTTACATGATGTTATGTTTTTTACCAAACTGCATATAGATACTCCAAATTCTCTCCACTTTATTCCTTCCTGCTATATAAATATTTTTATGTGTTCTGTGTGAATGGGTTTAGATGATTTGGTCCAAAGGGTAGGGAATAAACTTGACAACACTGAATTGTTTGTAGGGATTTTACACCTAAATGGAGATTAAACCATCTTTTTAAATTGATAGGTTTCTACTCTGAAAAATAATATTTCACATTCTTAGTGCAAAGTCCTAATCTTGATGCACTTAAAAATATGTTAGGAAGTAAAATAGTTGACGTGAGAAAACCATGATAACTATTTTGAACTACTTAATTCTATTGCAGGGAATTGTCGGGTGCTTACTAATGACTGTCACTAGCTCCAGTCATAACCTGAGCAACAGAAACAAGAGCATACTTGTCTCAGTCTCTGTCTCCCCAAATATATGTCCCTCCCAACAAAGTTCTGATTACTGTCACACTGCTTACTGAACCACCATTTTTTTTAAATGAATGTTAAAACATTTATTTTTACTCAGGTTTCATTAATGGCATCCTGGTTGATTAAATATTACCAGCACATGTATAATTTAATTAGGCTATATATTATTATACCGGCTTTGAAATACTAGAAAGAGTTATCTTTGATATTAAACTTAAAGTTGTTTCTGAAGAGTTAATATATTCCAAAAATAAAAGTTCTGTAAAGTAAAATTAATTATAGTAATATTTTTGTTGTTTTTAAAAATGTTTTGAATCATACATCTACTTTTTTCCTCTAAAAATCTGGCATGCCTCCTATTAATCTGAGGCAACCAGAGTGGCAGACACATTCTTCTTCAAGTTTTTTCTTCTCTTTTACTTAGGTACAAAGAACAATTTTTATAGCACTTGAGGTGAAATCCATGTAGGAATGACAATATATATATACAGAATTATAGTAACCAGCAATACTACTGCGTTTCTAGGAGGAACAATCAAAATTTCAGCTCTGTAAAATATTGATCAAATTGAATAAAGGAATTTGGTTGAGAGCATCTTATGACATTCTTTATGAAATTCTGGCTTTCTGACACTGTGGATATCCTCTTAAATGGAGCAAACTTCCTGTTAAACTTGTATCAGAGGGTCGCCCTTCTTTTGAGAACTCCTAAGTAGGCCAAGAGTAGAGTGAATGTAAAATAATTGAACCCTCCTTGACATAACTTTTACTACTTTTCTGAGCTTATTTCTCTGAGAGGAGGAGATCCCTCCTTAAGATACTTCTTTTAAAAAGCTGATTAATCCTAAAGTCTGAAGCCTAAAGAAAGGAAGAAACAATTGTGCAAATCAGAAGAACTCATGGTGAATTCAAACCACTGTAGAGATAAAACTTGATGTGAAAGTTAAAAGATCTATATTTCAAAAAACATATTGGACCCTTGTAAAGAAAGGATAGCAACTTCTCAGTTAAAAAAAAAAAAAGCTACTTTTAATCCTCTTCTACAGATGATGGTTTCATTTGAACCAAGTCTTAATAACATGTGCTAATGAATAAGATGCCATTTTAAAAATATTCAACAAAATGAAACAAATCACATATGGTTAGCTTGCGTTTATAGAAGCCTAAATTATCTTCCACAGCAATGTTTGGATTTCTACAACAATGCACAAAACCTTTCATTTTTAGTCTACCAATCTGTACTACATTTGATTTGTACTTTTTGATGAACATTAAAATTCTATATTAAAAATTATAATTCCCCTTTGCCAGGGACTTTTATTTTCTATCTACCTTCAATGGATAGTTGCAGCATCTCCAGTCTTCCATTTCAAAGTATTTATATTCAATGTTTATTCCCAAAGAAATAGAAGGCTTAGTCAACTCAATGTTATTTATTTATTTTGCTTTGATCTGTAGGTTGTCATGTAAACTAAGCAGCACATTTCTTTCTCACTTACATATGGGCTTGCTGACTGACAGAGCTCTCGGATTTCTTTGTGGCTAAGGAAAGTTATTTTCGATACAGTGTGAGATATTTTAAAAGAGTGTTTGAAGTGTTAAAGCAGATATCTGGGCCAACAAAAATGAAGATCATGTTCTTAATCTTGATCATTCCAAAAACTTCAGGCTGAGCTTCCTGGTTTCAAAAGAATCATTGTGAAAAGTGAGGGTAGTAATAAAAAGATGCTTATAGCATTTGGGGTTATAAAAATTAGCTTTCAAAATTAAAACTTTATCCCATGCCCTTAACGTGATTTTTAGAGTGTTTATTTTTTCTCTCAAATTATGCATATTGGTTTCACCTCTTTTGTCTTGTACCCTGATTTCGTGATCAGGTAAATCTCTGAGTTCTCTTATTCTGGATCCTGATGTGTCTTAGTGTAAAGATTTTAATTTTGTGCATTTAAAGCATGCATTATAATGGTTAATCTACATGTCATCATTAATCTCTAAATCGTAATATTGGCACACAGACTGCCCCTCTCATGTTAGTCACTGCTAATAAAAGTCAAAGTGAGATCAGATTGATCAGATTGAGAATCAAAGGAAAGCGGATCTACCTTATAAATGATACGAATAAAGCCCATCAGCTTTATTCAATTTTACCAGGAGAACAGGACCAAATGAAAGAGACTGAGGTAAGTGACAAGCCAGGGGTCAATGACCAGTTAATACTGCCCAAGTTAATATGAATATCAAGCTTGTCTGCATAGGTAGCAGATTCTGGTCCTCCCTCCTTCCCTTCCCTTTTCTTCCCTTCCCTTCCCTCCTTTCTGTTCCCTTTTGCTGACAAAATGTAGCACAAACATTATCAAAGCTGGGCATAGCCACATCCTATGACCTAACAAGTATATTCCCTGCAGGAATTTATACGTATGTTAACCAAAATATATTTACAAGAATGTTCATAGAAGCTATGTTGGTAATAGGCCCAAACTAAAAAGTACATAAATGATTATCAACAGTAAAATGTATAAGTTGGGGTACGTTTACACAATGAGATACTATAAACAACAAGATGGACAAATCTCACGCACACAATGTTAAGTGAAATAAGCCAAAAGCAAAAGAATCTATACTGTATGATTCCATTTCTGTGGAGTGCAAACACAGCAAAACTCATCTATAGTGTTAGATATTCAGATAGTGGTTATGTTTAGGGGAGTGACTAGGGTGGGGCATGAGAGGCGCTTCTGGGGAGCTGTTAATATTCTATTTATTGAACACAAAAAAGTGTGCTTACTGTGCAAAAAGTCAGTGAGCTGTACACTTGGGATTTGTATACTTTCATATATATATGTTATACTTCAATAAATATATATATATATATTATACTTCAGTAAAAAACACATGCCCTTACAGCAAATTTGGATCATATTAAATGTAAAAAACAAAACAAAAAACCAAAAAAAACCAAAGCCTCATAAACATAATTACTACGAACCTTCTGGTGTTTTTTCTTCCAGTTTTGAAATAAAATAAATGCTAATATAACGCAGGGACATAAATTAGAATATCTATTTCCTAACTATCTATCTATCGATCGATCTATCTATCCATCTATTGCTCACTGTTTATTTCCCTTAATGTTGTATAAACTATTTATACATGTCTTTTGAGTATAATTTTTGATATTCCATTATATCAATGTATCATAATTTAAATATCTGCCTTTCTATTCTTTCCTTTTTATTCTTCAAAGGATAATTATGAGTCAAAGACATATCCAATTTTAAGAGTCTTGATCTTTTAAGGCTCTTGATATTGCCAACCAAATTATCTACTCCAATTTGTATTAACACTAACATCATATTATATTATTTTTAAAAACATCATTACAAAATAATGTTTCTTCCCCAATGCACTTTTTAAAATTTTTAAATTTAAACGTGTAATATTAAAATATGATGTTCCCAGGACTTCCCTGGTGGTCCAGTGGTTAAGACTCCGTGCTTCCAACGCAGGGGTTGCAGGTTCAATCCCTGGTCAGGGAACTAAGATCCTACATGCTGCACGGCGCGGCCAAAAAAAAAAAGAAAAAAAAAAAAATGATGTTCTTTAAATCAAATATCGATGATAAAACAAAAATTGAGACATTTATATTTTCAAATATTCTTATCTATATAGAATAAAATATTCTGACCTATGGCCATTGGTACTTAAACTATAGATGTCAAATTGCTTGATGTGAATTCTTAACTATCCACATAGAAACCAGTGAAGGAAATTCAATAATTCATTTCCCATTTTTGTAGAAAGGAGTGACAGTAAGTTGGTTCCCCGCCCCCTGCCCAAATTATCACCATACATTCATCACTTACATTATGTTGATCAGAATCCTTCATTTTTATTTAAATTAAAACAAAATATTTAGCTATGTAAAAACATTTTCAACCAATTAGATCAGTTTTGTTTTTTCTTTCCTTCCATAAGGGTCTTGGATCCTGTGGTTCTACTTGAGTAAATAATCAGTAGCTGAAAGTAATGCATTTATTAGACAAATTCCAATGATGCCTGCCAGGTTTTTTTTAATATTTGAAATGGCTATGAAATCATTAACTTTAAGCATCAATTCATTTGCCTCATTAAGTCACTGCAGACTCAGCGAGCTTAGAACCCAGGAGGGTCACTAGGATAGTGAGGTCACCAACAGATTGAACCAAAAAGATGGAAGAGTAAATGGAAAAATCTGTCCAATATTCTACATCTATACCATCAGGGTCTTAATGTTTAGATGGGTAAAGGAAAAAATGTATTTGTGCTTTTGAAATATTTCTGTAAAAATAAATTAAGAATGTTGTTTGGTTTAGACATGCTTGTGAAATAATAATTCATAAATATTAAAAAAAAAACCCTAAAAATAGAATTACCATATGAATTACCATAGGATCCAACAATCCGACTCCTGGGCATATATCCGGACAAAACTATAAAAAGATAAATGCACCCTTAAAGAAGATGCGGTACATATGTACAATGGACTATCACTCAGCCAAAAAAGAAAAAAAAAAAAAGAACAAAATAATGCCATTTGCAGCAACATGGATGGAACTAGAGATTATCATACTAAGTGAAGTGAGTAAAAGAGAATGTAGAGACGTGGATGGACTTGAGTCTGTCACACAGAGTGAAGTTAGTCAGAAAGAGAAAAACAAATATCGTATATTAATGCATGTATGTGGAATCTAGACAAATAGTACAGGTGAACCTATTTGCAGGGCAGGAATAGAGATGCAGATGTAGGGAATGGACTTGTGGACATGGGGGTGGGGTAGGATGAATTGGGAGATTGGGATTGACTGCCATGTGTAAAACAGATAGCTAGTGGGAATGCTCTAAAGCACAGGAAGCTCAGCTCGGTGCTCTGTTAAGACCTAGATGGGTGGGATGGGGCAGGTGGGAGGGAGGTCGAAGAGGGAGGGGAAATATGCATACATACAGCTGATTCACTCCATTGAACAACAGAAACTAACACAACATTGTAAAGCAACTATACCCCAATTAAAAAAAAAAAAAAGAAAAAGAGAATGACAAATATCATATGATATCACTTATATGTGGAATCTAAAATATGATACAAATGAACCTATCTACAAAATTTTAACTGTGAAAGAGAAACAGACTCACAGACATAGAAAACAGACTTGTGGTTGCCAAGGGGGAGAGGGTTAAGGGAGGGATGAACTGGGAGTTTGGGGATAGCAGATGCAAACTATTACATATAGAATGGACAAACAACAAGGTCCTACAACATGCAGGGAACTGTATTCAATATCCTGAGATAACCATAATGGAAAAGAATATAAAAAAGAATGTATATATATGTATAACTGAATCACTTTGCTGCACAGCAGAAATTAACTAATATTGTAAGTCAACTATACTTCAATAAAAAATAGTCATCTGTAATAATTCATAAATATTAATCACTTCTAAGTATGGAACTAATACAACTTAGAAAAATATGTCTAAAATACTTATATAAAGTCATGATTCTGTTTTACAAAGTGAAGGCAGGAAAATTTAGTGCTGTAAAATATTACAAATGATAGTTAGCTTAAGTCAATAAAGCCCTAGATACTCTTTTTCCCCCTTCAGTTTTAGAGAAAATGCTTCAGAGTAAGCCAACCTTTTGGGGAGAATCTATTTTTGGTATAAAATTCACATGTCCCCCTAATCTCAAGAAAAAGTATTTAAATAATTGACAGAAATTAATTTACAAGAAAGCATTATTATCTAAATCTATTTTTAGGCATGCTTTTGTTCTTCATAGTAAATTGAAGTCGAAACTAAGTAAATTGAAAAGACACTTGTTTTTTGTCTTTGTTTTCTAAAATCAACAATTATCTGACATAAAAGGAAATTCTTTCCCCAACTGGTGTACACCAGAGAGCTGATGAAGTAACAACAGAAACAAAATTAATAGTTACAATATAAGCAAGATTTATAATTAATTTTACATACACAGTTTCCAAAACCTCTCCTCTCTTTTATATCAATACATCATTTTCAGATTTTACTGTAAATCTGTCTTTTAAAAACTTAATTGCAGTTCTGCAAATATTTATTGAGTGGCTATTCCCTTTTTATGTTCATTTTTATTTGGAGAGACAGCCAAAATATGTCAATTCTAATGCAAGAGCTAGAATGAAGATTAGAGAGAAAGTGAGAGAAGGAGAGAGGTAGAGAGAGAGAGAGAGAGAATATTTTGACGGGCGAAAGATCTAGGAAGACTTCATTGAGAGGTAACATCTGGGCTTCCCTGGTGGCGCAGTGGTTGAGAATCTGCCTGCCAATGCAGGGGACACGGGTTCGAGCCCTGGTCTGGGAAGATCCCACATGCCGCGGAGCAACTAGACCCATGAGCCACAGCTACTGAGCCTGCGCGTCTGAAGCCTGTGCTCCGCAACAAGACAGGCCGCGACAGTGAGAGGTCCGCGCACCTCGATGAAGAGTGGCCCCCTCTCGCCGCAACTAGAGAAAGCCCTCGCACAGAAACGAAGACCCAATACAGCCAAAAATAAATAAATTAATTAATTAAAAAAAAAAAAAAAAAAGAGAGAAGTAACATCTGACCCAGACCTTGAAAGGTACCTAGGACTCCAACATATTGAACTGAAAGACAGAAGGTATTCCAGGCATGGAGGAGTGAATGGAAAAAATCTGTCTGATACTCTGTAACACCAGGGTCTTAATTCTGAACTCCATCCAAGCTATCCTTCACACTGTTGTGAGAGTGATCTTTCAGGGAGGCAAATAACATCAAGTCACACTCCCCAATGGTTCAAAGTATGATGAAAACCCTTTACGATGGCATGGAAAGGTTTATCATCAACTGGACCCAGTATATCTCTCTAGCCCCATCTCTTGCTATTTGCTCTTCCTCCCCCTGCTCCACTTACCCCAGACATACTAAACTATTGTAGTTTCCCAGAGACACCATGATCTGGCATAGGCTTCATCTTCTGTTTGGAAGGACCTTCTGTTCATCATTTATGTCCCTGATTTTAACTCATTTTTCAAAACCAGCTTGAATAAAACTGCAAATACTAGGAAGCTCTTACTAAAGTAAGATTAAAATTGCTGATTATGTAGCTGCCACCTGTGAGGACTAGGAGAGACCTTGTACTCAGATAAATCCTCCTTGTTTATATGTTACCCTAAGCGCACTTCTTAGCTCTATCGAAAATTGCAGTTGCCTGCTTGTTTGTTTCTCCTCTGGACCATAGCTACTGGGTGGCCTGGATTTTTTTCCTTTATAACCTAATACAAAATAGGATTTCAATTGTTTTGACTGTTGTTAAATTAGACTGAATTGAGCAAAGGCATGGAAATGAAAGAATGCAGACACTCTTTGGGGATCAAGAATTGATCCTCTGTGGTTGGGGTACAGAAGAGAAACAAAGAGCCTTTAGAATGCTGAAGAAAACGGTTAGTGGAAATAATGGCATAGGCATGCCATCATAGGCATCAATTCTATTGTCATAGGCTTTCTGGCAAATGTTTTCAACAGACGAATGATCCAATTTATACTTTAAAATCTTAAATAGAGAACATTCCTATCAAATTAAAGTTTTGTGCAGAGAACAATTCATATTGCATTTATTAACTAAAGTCATGCTTATATTTTTGTTGTCAACCATAAAACATATATGTTACAGGGAAGTCTCTTTAACTGGGGTTGTTAGAGTCTCTCAATAAGAGATACTGAGATTGAAATTCGCAAGAGTGTAGAACCTGTTAGAGCATATTACACTTATTAGTAACAGACAACCTCAACAATTCTTTAAAAAGGCAATGGTTAAAATACTTAACACAAAATGGCATTCAATGAGCCTTGACAATTTTAACTACAAACAGAACTCTAAATAATGAATCAGTGAGTTGTAGTTCCTTGGTACTGAACACTAGGTCACATTTTTCTCTTCTGATATTTTGTGTATGTTTATTTATATCTATATGATTTCAACTATCTATGTGTTCCTCTACATTTGCCCTATTAGCATTTCTTACAATCATGCCTATTCAGTTTTAAAGTAAATAACTTAATATTACTTTTGCAGCATCTTTGGTAGTTCTGTTCTATGGGCTAAACTATGGAGCTGGAATAGATCTGTTTTAGACATTTTCACAGCAAGAAAACAGAATATGAGCATGTGCAAAACTCATTATTACTTTCCTTAGTCCCTCAAATAGCCACATCTTGAATTACTATTCTCAGAAAAAAGCAATTGGTCATCCTAGATACAATGATATCACTCTGGTACACCTACATGTATAGTATGTCACAAAGAAAAAAAATGAATCTCATTTCCTAGAGTCTGCAGATTGCTAGCGTAAAGGAAGGTTAAAAGAAAACTAAAATGATTTAGAAGTAGTAATAGGTAAGACACTCTAAAGGACTGAATCTGTGCTCCAGAGATTACTTCAAAATTGATTGAACTTATAACCACAACATAAAATGATTTTGTATTTAACATAGCAATAGTTCTATAAATTTATCTGCTGTAGACATAGCAGAATTTGATTTCACCAAGTAAGCTATGCTGATCACAGTGGCTTCGGAGGTTGACTTCTAGGAAAATGAAAAGATCAATTTTTCCAAGAGGGAAAAAAAATGTAATTGAACTAGTTTTCAATCATTTATTATTACACTTTTAATCAACAACAACATAGAATGATGGCAATCCTGGTCCTTATAAGAGAATATAATTCTTCAGCTGCCTGAATCTTACTTTTGATTCTGCCCAGCTGCAAAAATATAAATAAATAATTAGCATGAATAGAGAATTGCCTGCATATATGCAGTCCATCCTTATCGTTATAGTCTAGATGATATCCATGGATCACCTCAAACTGTTAAGAGTTATTCATGTACCATTCTTTAGTCTTCTCATAGATTTTCTTTCCCTAGGTTACATTTTGGTGGACTACTATCAACCTGTAGAGTATAGATATAAGAAAATTCATGTAATGTATCACTGTACTTATTGTAGAGATGATATAGAAAACACAGTCCCATAAATTTCAGAGTATCCTTTTATGAGGATTTCTGGAGGAAACTTCTCAGGCTTTTCCTGCATATCTGGTTTCCATTTACCTCATAGACTTAAAGAATCATGTAACTAATCATGGTTTCCTTTATATTTTAATATAAGATTGCTAAGAGGTCAATGTGATCTACCTATTGTTGGACTTAGGGAATATATTTTGGTGGTGGGTACTGTTTTTTCTGCACCCAAATCCCTTTTCCCCAAAGTGCATTCATATTCCAGTAGCAGAGAGTTGTAGCTCCTCCCAACAAGGGCAATAGTACCTTCTAGAGAGAGGTGCTCCTTGAACATTTTGGGGAGAACTTTTTGGTTATTAAATAATAGGGGGACGCTATTAAAATTTAGTGGAAGGAAACCAAGGAAGAGAGATGTCCTACAATGTGTGTCAAGAATGGCTTGAGAATGTCCCACCAGCCACTAACATAAGAAAATAGACAGTCTTTAAATAGTACTACTTACAACATAACTTCATTTCACTTACCAATACAAAACATTTGTATTTGCTTAAACATAATTTAAACATAACTAATCTGCAGTACTATGTAAATGGGGGAGGAGTTTATAATTTCCCATGTCTGAAATTTATCCTGAGCTATTAACCATTTTAGACAATCAGATTGCCAAGAACCACAAAGTTTTTTGCATTTAAATCATCAACACAAAACACCATTATCTGTCAGTGTTTTAAGCTGTCACATATATGGCACTGGATTCACAAGCCTAAGGCTAAGCATCTTATTACTTAATTAAGTTTTCTAATATCTTGTACTTGAGAATTTATATATTAAAGTGCATTTATTATTGTATATAATTTTCCGTTCTTTTATTTCTTTTTCATATTACAATTTTGGCACTGAGTTAGATTTTTTAATACTGTAATGCATTTCAGTTGTTGAATTATGAATTTCCTTTAAGTGTAACGAAAGGGATATTTTTCTTCATATGATAGGAAGACTGGATTAGACACATGTAAGGAACACTGGTTTAAGGAAATCAAAATCATACATTAATACTTTTGTGCAGCAGAAATATGTGCACTTAAAACATTTTATGTACTGGTAACATTTTAGAAAAGTCTGAAAGGCAAAAGATTCTATGACTAATAATATAATAAATGAATATTTGGATAGAATAATAATAGTTTAACAATACTGCTGAATTTTTAAAAGTCACCATTTAAAAAATATCAGCAGCACCAGTTAAAACAATAAGGAAAATCAATAAGGATCTAGATATAATTTTTAAAATGATATATGTGGCTTTTAAGGAAAAAAAATGAAAATGTTTTATAGAAAGATATTAAAGTATACCTAAATAAATGGAAAAATATACAGTACACTTTTGTTAAAATAATGAATATTGCACTGATATAGAATCTCAACAAATTGGTCTAAGTTTCAATACAATATCAATGAAAATCCGTTTAGCATTTTCCATTGAACTTGACAAACTTATTCTAAAATCTACATGGGCCAAGAATATAACAAGGTGGGGACTTTATCCTACTGAATAATAAAAACTTATTCCATTTTAGACAATGGTTTTGTTACTGAAGTAGAAAAACGTACATATGGAATTGGATAGAGAACATAGGAAAAAAAAATTAGGCTCATATGGGATCTTGATATATGATAGTCAGTGAAGAAAAAGATGGACTTTCCAGGAAATAAAGGCAGCATAATTGGCTGTCCACATGAAAAAAATTAAATTGAATCCCAAATTCACACCAATCATAAAAAATCTATTGTGGTGGATTAAGCATTTGACTATAAATCTAAATGACAAAACTTGAGGAGACCATACAGAATATCTTTATCACTATAAAATGAAAGGCTTTTAAAAAGGATCACACAATTACAAGTTATGTAAAACAGATTGTTAATTTCAACTATATTAATAACTTGTTTTCATGAAAAGACATAAAAAGAACAAAAAGAGAAATCTCAAATCAAGAGAAGATTTTAGAGAAATAAGATGAATGCAAAGGTTATATAAAGAACTGCTAATAATCTAAAATAAAATGGCAAAAGAATTTTTAAAATTTTTAGATATTTAATTAAAAAAAAATCCAAATGGCCTATAAATCTATGAAGAGCAATTAAGAAAATGCACATTAAAACTATAATGGGCAATTACCAGATTGGCAAAAACGTAAAAGCCAATCAATATTGTTTGCCAGGATACTGAGAAGCTGACATTCTCATCTACTGCTGGCAAAAGTGTAAATTTAAACAAAAGATTTAGAAATGTTTTGCATTACCTACAAAATGTGAACATTCACATGTCCTACAACAAAGCAACTCCATTCCTAGACTTATATTTCAAAGAAACTCTTGAACATGAGCCCTAGGAGATAAATATTAAAAAATCAAAAAGCTTTGTCTAAACTTTATTATTTTAAAATAATGGCAAATAATGGCCCATGAATGATAAGATGGATACATAAAATGTAGTACTTTCAGTTAACTACTGTACAGCAATGACAGAAATTAAATTATGCTGTATGCATCAACATAAATAAATATCAGTGATAATGTTGAGGGAAAGGAGTCATGGAAGAATACATAAAATATATTCTATTCATGTTACTTTTAACAACTGGCAAAATAAACTACTTTAAAGTTAAAGTTATAAGGAAAGGCAGGAGAAAGATGAACACACACAGAAAAATGATGATTGTGATGGCAGGGAGTTAGAGAGGAAGATGCTATCCAAAAACAGTGGAGCTGGGAGGATCCTAAGTTACAGATGATGATTGTTTTTTTTAACCTCATTAGTTGATAACCTCAGTAATGTCTGTTTTATTATTGTCGGCCCTATTGTATCCCCTTTGCCTTATCCAAGCTGCTTACACACATATAAATGCCCATCTATTACCTAGTTATTTCAACCTTGCAGTCCCATTCACTAGTTTTTATGTACATACAAAATGTTGGGAAAGGCAGTCTTGTGCATGCAGTCTCTTGGCTCCCACCTGGCCGTGTAAGACTGAGTATTAATTAGGTGGGTTTGCAACACTTCCTTACTAACAGATAAAGAGCTCACACAACCTGTGCCATGCTTATCACCTTGCATGGGATTATCTTCTCTGTTTCAGGCTCTTTTGTGTCTGCTTGAAAAGCATGTGTCATATGGCACCTGGGCAACACCGTTATATCTGTCCTCCAAGGGGTATGGGCTGCGTTCTTCCACTGCAGCACAACACAAATTGCTGTGTGCAGGCAAATGCTGAGAATGACCCGCTGGCCATGGTGGACTGACTCAAGCTACTAAAACGAATCTTGCTCTGGCTCTTCTCTATGTAAGCAAAGCATTGCTCCATCTAGTTTTTGACTATGTTGTTTTCCTTGGTGACTCCAATACCAAGGTGCAATGTGCACAAGTGTTTAGAGCCCTCCTCCAGGATTGGTAACTGGTACAAGTACCCTACTTCCTTCAGACTGATAACTGGTGCACCACTCTCTGCTCAACACAGAACACCATATTTATTTACGTCAGATCCAAATTAATGTGTATAAAATATTTATAAAAGATATATTAGTAAATTGTATATAAAGCATAAATATATTGAACCTCTTTATTTAACCCCAATATGAACTTCTGAAGTTTTTATTTCAAAAAGCTACATTGGTGACACCAAAAAACTCACATTAATGGTCTTGCTCATTCTTAGAAACTCATAAGTAAAATTATGTTCATAGTAACTTTCATAGATCATATTCCATTTTTGATTTGGTTGTTTTCTCTAAACAATATAGAAATCGTTTTCTCTCATTATTTTTGCCTTTTCTCTGGTACTTATAAGAAAACAAACAACTCATCTTGCCTTTTTATTTTACCATTTGAGTCTCTCTATTCTAAACAAATCTTGAGTTAATGTAAGTACTCAATTCAAAATTTTACTTCTGTCGGGTAACATCAAAAGCAAATTTTCCAAATCCCTACCATCCTCTAAAATTCCACTTCTCATAAATCAAATTATGAGTCCATAATTGCAGATCATCTTTCCTAAAATAAATGTCTGAAATTTTACTATGCAACATGTCCTATATAATAATATTTCAATACATTATTTGAATAGTCACTTGAATTTGGCACCATACACATTATAGACAGTTTTTAGTGTTTTGAAATAAATAAGATCATGATGCAATTAGTGTTGCTTGTAATAGATAAGTACAAAACTTAATTAAAATATGAAAGGAAGATTTTCCGCCACCAAGCTGTTACATTATTTTTGGAGAACATCTGTTTATTTACAAACCATGGTTTATATCTTGTTCTTGATATGCATGCTAATGATATAAAAATATGCTCTAGTGAACTTGTACAAGATCAATTATAGCTATGTAACTATACATTTTGGACCATATCAGTATGTTTAAGTTGACATTTTATTTTCTTAATCTAGTCTTCTTGGCTTAAAAGTGAATACCTAACACTTTTTTACTTGTTCTATATTTTTTAAAATAAAGAAAATATGTAAACTTTAAATCAATAGGAAAATATGTTTACCTTAAAAATATATATTTATAATTTCAAATCCTGTTACTATAATGTTAATATGATTTCATAGTGACAAACTGATCAGAGGGAGGTATCAACTGGTAGGTACCCTGACCTACTCAGCAGGTCAACATGGAAGTATGTGATAGAAAAAGTCAAGTGGCAACTTGTAATGTGAAATCTTGAAAATGAACCTGAAATATGAACTGTCCAAGCATAAAAGAGGATAAAAATGCATGTTAAATGAGCACAAGGGAAAAATACTTAGAAGTTATTGCTGACTATAAATTTAATTTTAGTCAACAGTGTAACATAAATGCAAACATAAAGTTAAACAAACAAAAGAAAATGAAACAAATATGATCTTGGGTTTCACTAACAGAAAGAAAAACTATCTAGAACAAAGAGTTGATAGTTTACAATTTAGTATGAATGCTCACAAACTGGACGTCTTCCAAAAAGTGACCAGTGATAAGACAAAATGGTATCATATGATCATTATGAGCCTCATCAAAGAAATGAGACTGTATGGTCTGGACTACAGAGAGACGTGGGGGACATGAGAGATGATTTCCAATATTGTAAGGCCATTCCCATAGCCGAGTGCTACACTTGTTTTCAGTGGCTTTAGAGGAAAAGTTTGACAGAAGTATTTTCTAACAAAAGAAACTGCTAAAAATGGACTGTATAATGATATCATCCATAGATGTTCATCTTTACCTGAACAAAATTAGTGGCACTGAATAAAGGGTTCAACTATTGGATAGGGATTCAACAAAATAAACTCTTAGCTTCTCTTCAGACTTTAGATGCATTGCTTTATACAATAGATTGTTTTAAAATTTATTTGCTTAAGGCTTAACCAAAAGCAATAAGCTTCTGGAATCTAGACAATTAAAGAGTGGACGGATTAAATACATTTGACTACAATGTGAGCAAATTTGAACCAAATGATTATACTTGAGAAATGTAAATATAAAGCTATAAAAACTAGTATTTTAAAAAACAAACAAACAAAAACCAGTTGTGAAGTATGCTAATGTTATATACACATATATTGGGTCAAGTTGCTTATTATTTTATTCCTTAACACTAGGTAATATTAATTGTACTGTATGCAATATAAAAGATACAGCTTGGTGAGCTTTTTCAACTTCTGTCAATGACAAAACGATGGGCTTGGGTTTTCTGGATAATCTATGCCACTGTACTACCAGTGTTGCAGCTTTTGCCACCACTACTACTATTACTACTAAGACTATTACTAACTAAAACCATTTCTATTATTGCTACTGCTACTACTACTATGATAATAGCTTCTACTAGTACTATTAGTACTACTACTACTAAGAAGTTACATTTATTGAGTTGTTATAATATGCTATGTACTCTTATCAGAATGTTAGATAAACCAAGTGTAAGCAACCCTATGAAGTAGGAACTATTACTAGCTCCATTTTAAAGATAAATTTAAGGTAAGCAACTTTTCCAAGATCTTACAGGTTAAAAGTGGGATGACCGTCATTTGAAATAAAGCAATGGTTTTAGATGTTATGCTCTTATTAATCTATATTCTGGTCAAAAATTCAAATGAACTGTAATATGAGTATGATTTTTGACATAAAAGTAATATGCATCTATAGAGGAAGTTTTCTCCAAATATAGCACATTATTCTAATCACATCTTTACACTGTTCTTAGCACCTGTAAATTCAATCTCTTTGGTAATTCTGTTCATTTATTTTCCTCATGCTTTGTAAGTATCTTTTATATAATCTAATATTTCATAGCATAGCAGTTACAACTAAGTACCAGTTAACTGGTTGTTCATGATTGGTATTTGTCCTCTACTACATTTCAGTATTCCTTGCCTATGATAGGGTACCCAAGCCTCCCACCATAGACCCAAATCTATGTTTTGCAGAGAGTAGCTCTCTACCATAATATGAGCTTGATGTCATTTAAATACTAAAGTTAATAGGGACTTTTTTCTTTGATTACTATCAAGAAGAAAAATTAATGATTTTAAAAATCAGTCATTGTTGTCATATAATTAAGTAGGGAGGAATTTAGTGACTTCCGTGAGTATCAACATGTTACCACCTGAGAAGTTACACACTTTTGAAAGAAGCTGTGATTGAGTGAATTAGCCATCAGATACCTCGTTCAATGATAACTCCCCTCTTGAATCTTTTCCCTCGTTTGTACCTAAACTTTTGGAGGGTATGGCAATTTCTACCTACAAGCTTTAGCACTATACGTAGGGAGATCCCCAGACACAAATAAAGTAGGAAAAATCCTGTATTTCTTCAAACATTTTAGCAAACTGGGAAAAATCACAAAAATAAGTTATTTGATTTATTGGAAATTGGTAGAACATTCATTTCACTAGAGGAACAGAAAATAACATTGACTAAATACTAATTCAAGAACAAGAATTTATTACAAAGAATCTATTAATAGATGTACTCTAGTTAGACCATGAAGGGAAAATTCCTTTGCCTACATACTGGATATACTTTAAAAAAAAAAAAAAGAAGCAAAAATCAAATAAATGCATACATTGATGATACAATCGAAATATTCAAATGACCATATTAGTCTCTTCAATCAAGGTATGTTTGAGTGTCTTAATTAGTATTCAAAAAGTAGGTATAAAATGTATTATTTAGTTCTTTCTAGAAGGAGTCAAGAAAAGGAAAATCATGCAATAATCTGAAGATAAATACATAAACAGTTAATACATTTAGCCTAAAACCTATTAAAAAAAAGGAAATTTTTTTAAAACAAAAGTCCATGTTGCTACTGAATTTAAGTCCCTCATTAGTAGTATACATATATGATGTTTATGGTGTATCACATAATGCATGAGGGGCTATTATCATCCTCATTTTACAGATGAGGAAACTGGGGCAGAGAGTGGTTAACAAACTTACCTAAAATTGATTTCAAAGTCTAGACTGTGTATAAATACCTCAAGTAGATGATTTCATAGTTTCTCCTTTACACTTCCTTACAGAGAAGCAAACACTCTCCATTCCAAGAGTCAGTTTATGACTTGAATCTTCCCAATGAATTTGCCAGTAGAGTTATAGGAAAAAAATGGCTGGTTTAGAAATGGGCATATGATTCAAACCAAACCAACTAGAGGTAATAAATATCATTTCGCAGACTTTTAGAGTGTTGAGAGAGAACGTCAAACTGCTTTTACTGGGTCTTCAAAGAGAAATGATTGTAAGTCAGGAGAGACTCTCCCTGAGAATAGAACAAGCAGAGACAGGAAGGAAGGAAGGAAGAAAAGGGGGGGGGGTAAGGGCAGGAGGAAGAAAGAAAGAGTGGGGGAGGAAAAAGAGGGAAAGAAGGAAGGAAAGGGAAAAGAAGGAAAGAAAAGAGCAAATGCATGGAGAGATAAAGACAAGTTTCTTGAATATATCGAATCTGAACAAATAAAAGCCCCAAGACCTTTAAGATATATGAATTATTTATTTTTATTAGGCCAATTGAGTTGGATTTCTGTTTCATAAAAACACAAACATATTGGGTACTTAATTTGTTTGGGACACAAAATTAAATAAAGCACCTGATAGCAAATATAACACAGGAATTCTCATCTTGATTCTTTGTATTAAGAAAATACTACTCTTTTTCTCTTTAAACATTAAGGTTTTATAAAATAGTTTAACAATATATAAAATAACTAATAAGAACCTGCTGTATAACACAGGGAACTCTACTCAATACTCTGTAATCGCCTATAAGGGAAAAGAAACTAAAAAAAAAAAGAGTGGATATATGTCGATGTATAACTTTGCTGTACACCTGAAACTAACACAACATTGTAAATCAACTATACTCCAAGAAAAATTTTAAAAATAGTTTATATAAGAAATGTGAACAGTCACTAACATGTTTGAAAACCGCAAATTTGAACAATGTTTCGTGCTCTAACATTCTCTAACATTCTGAATTTCCTTTTTTTAAAAAAACTAGAAGATCAAAATATGTCCACTGATTATCAGAAAGTACTTTTTCACACTGAAGAAAGAGGGAAAAATTAGCAATTATTCCACCTTGATTCTGTGCCAGACATTATTGTAAGTCCTTTGTGTAAATTAACTTGCATTTTCTATTAATTTTTTAAAATATCCTCCTTTCAACTGGTATATGGACTTTTCTTCCAACAATATGAAAGTTATGTATTCCAGGTTTTTCTTCTCTCTTTTTCAATTTTTCAATCCCTGGTTTTATAGGCATATTATAATTTTTGTGACACTTATTGTTATATATCCCTTAAAAAGAAAAACAGATTCCTGAAAATTAGAAGACATTTACAATATCTAAAATCAATACAGAAGTTTCATTTTCACTGAAGAATATATTGGAAACTTTATATAAAATGTGGAAACACCATAAATAACTAACCTTACTTAGGGAGGTGAAGCTCAAATGAATAATAACTATATGAAGAGATGCTCAAGGTCTCTAATAATCAGGGAAATGTTGATTTAAACAAGAGATACTACATAATACCCATCAGAATGGTCAACTCGCAAAGAGGGAAGCCTCACCAAATGTAAGTGAGATATAGGTAGATATGCACAGCTGGTAGGAGTGTAAACTGGTAAAGCTATTATAAAAAGTTTTCTGGATACATTAAGTGAAATTAATTACGTACTTGCTTTAAATCCAGCTATTTTACCACAGAAAAGTTCTTACGTCAATTTGTAAGAGAACAAAATGTATGCTCGTATTCATTGCAACTGTGTTTAGTGGAAAGTTGGGACAGTCTATATGTTCATGTCCAGGGGACTGAATAATGAAAATATGGTGATGGTTACTATGCAACACCATGCAATGAAGCAATGGTCTAGATATCAGCATGAAGCAATGGTCTAGATATCAATATAATAGCCTGCATATAACTGAAAACAACACAGAGTGAAAATCAGAGGAGAAAACAATGAGATTTACAGCATAATATCAATTTTGTGAGTTGAACACACACAAGCACAACAATAGGATTAAAGACACACTAGACATTGAATGTTTGTGTCCCTTCGTATCTTGAAGCCCTAATCCCCCATGTGATGACACTTGGAAATGGGAGCTTTGGGAGGTGAGTAGGTTAGGGTGTTATATGTCACTCTTTAATATAACATATATCGTACTTTCAATTTTACATTTGTTTGTATGATAATTTGGTTACCATCCATACCACCATTATAATCTAGCCTCCACAAAGACATGAATTTGGACTTCTTTTGCTTATCTTCTCCTTGTACTTGGCTCACAGTAGGTATTGAATGAGAATAACTGAAATATTCAACTACCTAAATAAAAAGTAAAAGCACTTAGTTATATCTAAAACAGAAACTTTAATAAGCAGGTAGACGTTACCTACCTGAAGATGTTTTTTAGGAAAATACTTAGAGTTTTACCTGAAATATATATCCATGAGTGTGCATTTTATCCACTTTATTATTTTTCCTCCCATATTTCTTCAAAACACACTTCCAGGATATGTGTCTCTAGTACAGGGGGAGGTTTTTATTGTGGGGCATAAAGCAGAAGTTATTAGTGGATAACATAGATTTCTGGCTATTGTTTTCCACAATCTTGAAGGTTTTGTATAAAGAGGGAAGGGATTTTGAAAGAGAGAGGATTAGGGGAGCAACAGAGGACATAATAGGCAGAAAGGGAGATATATACCTGTACACATATGGAGAGGGGTTGAATTTGACTTCTCAAAAAATGCAAAGAAGCAGATGGACAGGTGCCCGTGTATCCAAAAGCAAGTTGTGAACCCACGTCCCTCTCTCAAACAGCCAAGAAAGAAGGTAAGACCTCGACATTGCATGATGCTCTAACAGAAGCTAATTCGAAGTACAGGGATTCCAGACTAAGCAAAACCCTTGCCATCAAATTCAAAAGACCACTTGGCATTGCCAAATAGGATATCATTAGTCACCATGATGGACTGAATAACTAAAACCCTTCTTCTATTTTCCTTACTTAAGGGAATAGAGTGCCAACAAAAAGAAGGATGATCCTTCTCAAAGGGTGGTTGTTGGATGACAGAACCATTCAGTTTTGTCAAAACACAGATTTCTGGGATCCAACTCAGACCACCTAACAAAGAATCTTTGGGGTTGTAGTTCTAAACTTCATGTTTTTAAAAATTTCATTTGAGCATACTTGAATTTAAGAATTATTGAGAGAAAGACAGCTTGGGTAGTCACAAGGAGAGAGCCAGAAACTGCCAATATTAGTAGTTTCAAAGAGTTGTTCAGGATTCAGACCCACCTCAAAAGCTGAGTGCTGCAAACTCGGAACAAAGAGAAGCAGCAAGTCTAGAATAAATCATAGCCGGAGACATAAGATTGTCAAAGGACCAGATCAGAGGAAGAAACCCAGAGGAAATAACTATCCAAGAACAAGGCAAGCTAGCTGCTCAAAAGACGGCACTGAATCTCAGAAACCCGTTCATCTTTATGTGAGAGACAAAGTCGTGATAGAAGAAGGATCAGACAACAGCAACAATGAGTGATAGATTTTCCAGTAGCTATGGATTCCAACTGTTTAGCCTCTTTTAGACTTTTCTGATGTGATAGAAACTCCTCCCAGTACTTGGTCAGTCTGAGCAAATAAATAGGAGTATGTGACTGGAGTGAAATATGACTTTGTGAAAAAAAGTCTGACGCTCAGCTGTAAGTCCAGTTGGCTTTTCAAAAATAAGGTATTTTGGTGAGGAATTCTCTAGTCTATTTAACTATATTTAAGCTTGTTTTGCCAAAATATTAAACACAGCTTGCCAGAGAGAGTACACTATTTAGAACAAACCAGAAAAGTAACTGCAAATGATTTCATTACATAAGGAAGAAAAATTAAATATGGCAGCATGCTATTATTGAGAAATAAAGATAGGAAAATAAGTGCTATAAGTGTTTATTTTCTATTCATTTGGCAAGGCTTTTTTTTTTTTTTACTTGACATACTATTTTTAGATGATTGCTCATTCAGTTATTCTACTTCACGTTAACAAGGGAAACCTACTATACTTGACCTGAGCTTTGATTTATAGCCATAAATTGAAGGAAAAAATAAAAAGGCAAACATCAGACACACAGAAGCAATTTATTCACCCTGTCTATCAGTTGACAGATAGCTTCAAATTCCTAGTAATATGTTCTAGTGTGAGATAAGGAGATGCCATTCAAAGGTAAAGGAAGAATAAACATCTCGGCCAAAAACAGTGGTCAGAAACTATAATCTCTATGAACTAATGCCCAAGAAAATTCCAAAGTGGATAATTTGTTCGCCCTTGAACTACTATTTTCCCTCACTTATTTGATTATGTTTTATTTTAAACTCACATTATCTCACATTCATTCATCACATAGAGTTTTACATTTCTTTCATCAGTTTCAATTTAAAGATTGATTCTCTCAAAATCAGTTGAAAGGTTTCAACTAAAACATGCTCTTTAGGAGTGGTCGAGCCCAGATTGCTCTGGTGGGGTATCAGAAGTGAAGTAAAACACAGAATCTGTTGATTAACATATGGGGTATCAGAAGGTCCCTTTTCTTTTCCTGCTTTGACTCTTCAGTCAACCTGGCAGACACCCCTGGGGAAAGTCATCAAAACTAGTTTTCAGAGGTTGGTAAGAGTTTCTCAGGGAACATTCTAAGTATCCTATTTTCAAGAAGGATTACAGTGTAACATGCTCACTCTGAATATCTTTTCTTATTACCTAATTGGCTGAAGTTATTAAAAACTTCTCAGTGAGTTGAGTTTCAATTCACACCTTGTAAAAAAGGCTAAATTATGCACACGGAAGACTTTTGCAAAAGAACAAGCAGTGTTGTTCTTTAGAGTGACTCACTATAATGCAAAAAGTAGGGCCTGAAGCTAGACTATGAGATTTAACGCTCACCTCCTTAGACCAGGTGAAGTGCAACATTTAACATCAATCTTTACTTTTCAGTTAATACAGCTCATTATGGACCATCTAGCTTGACTGTTCTGCCATTTCCTGCATAATTTTTTTTACAAGACTAGAAATGTACTTCTTTTTCAAAAAAGTAAAATGTCATACTAGTAAGGTGGTTTCAAGGAGAGATGCTAAGAGTAACTTTGGATTCATTCAAAAAAAGGTTCTAAAATACAGGTAAAATATTTCAGTAGTGAAATGTTTTAAAGAGACATTTAAACACTTACCTATAATTCCCTTACATCTATCATTGTAATTACTTCAATTGTAGAGCTCTGAGTAATTTCCCTGCATTTTGATTGTAGATACTGGGAAGAGCTATTTGATTCATGAGTTGCTCAGATCAAATCCCCAAAGTCCATAAACAGAGATGCATTGGCTATTTCTCTATGTTCTGGACACAACTGCTTGAAGGATTTAGTCCAAAAATGAGCTTTATCTGCTATGATACTAATAATTTTCAATTATTTAAAAAAGCGCTCATATTTGAGAGTTACATAAATATAGCTTTGCTGATGACTGCCGAATATCAAACATGACATTCTGTAAAATGTCCAAAGATTTCCTGGAACTAAGCTTCCATCTGTTTATCGGAATTAAAGACATCCAAATAGCACTGCACTTACCTTCATGTCTTTTCTTTTTATCCTTCAGGCACCATCTGCTAAACAGCTCTAGTTAGTTTTAAGCTTCTTCTTAACCTAACCTTTTTGCATTCATGCTCCAGCACTGCATAAGTACGGGTTGAAATCTGCTTGACCATAGTTTTACAGTTTGAGTCTCTTAATGTGTTATCTTTAATTTCTACTCCCCTCATTGAAATAAGAGATATTAATCAGAAGTTCAAATATATCTAATGGAAAGATAAGATGGCCCCGAAGATGAACAGTCAGTCAAGCATTGGGTCCTTTATAATAGTTTAATCAAAAGGCCTTTGATGATGAAATTTTAAGCATTTTTCTGAGGCCTTTAGCTCAGTCTGTTGACTTAACGGCGAGCCTAACTTACTTTAAAACATCAAAACATTTACTGAGAAACAAGAAAGTCACTATTTTACCCAAACGCAGCATGTCAAACAAAAGTTCTGCAGGCAGCAATAGAGTGGTTTTGGAGGCGGAGACACAGCATGGTAAGTGGTTGTGTAGTTTAAAGTTAAAAAAAAAGCTATGGCTGTTAGTTCTATTCAGTTCTGCTATTTCCTATTTTTAACCATTTTTAGCTGATTGTTATACAAAGTAAAGGAAGTTTATTCTACAAAAAGTACAATAAGAACCGACATGAAGTTTTCTCTATGTGAATCAGTTACAACTACCAATAGTAAGTACTCTTTAGGTTAACTTCTTAGCCCTTTTGCCCAAGTTAGAAAGTTATGTATAACCCCTAGTAAGCACTCAATAAATATTTATTAAATAGATAGTTGCTTTAGTGATATTTTATATCAATATTACTTGCCATTTTAATCCATATAGTATTCTGTCCCCTGAATATTTATAACCCTCAAGTTTCTAAATCTTATTCTAAAATTGCCACAAAACAAAGACTTTTCCAGGACCGTTCCTGCCTCATGATAGGATTTTCTTCTTCTTTTTTTCTTTCTGTTACCTATATATCTTTCCCTTCAGGTAAATATATTCCCCAGAGTTAATTTTTTTCTCATGCCTTACAAATAATGGCTTAATATATTTCCACTCCAAAGACTCTAAGTACTTAACACTGGGTACCTAGATTCTCAAAGCATACATTCACAGATTCCAACAATACTGTTGAATTTTACTTTGGAAGAATCATCAGGAAGCAATTAATTTTCCTCCTGATGTTCTCAGCAGACAGTCACAGCCATATTAAAATTTAGAAGCACATAATAATCAGTATAAACAAACTAAAAATAACTGGCATTCATCAACTGAACTTTTTTTGAAAAGTAATTCTTTTACCCAATTTATATGAAACATGAAATTACATAGTTTCTATTGTGTTATGTTATTAGTTCTAAATGTTGTTTTCACTTACAAATAATATTTTATTATGAAATATGATTAGCAAGATCATGGTGAGACAAGATGAAATCAAATAAAACCTGTGTGTGTGTGTGTGTGTGTGTGTGTGTGTGTGTGTGTGTGTGAATGTATCCCTGTTTCCTTTGCTTCCTTTGTCCTCCCATGTCAGAAGTTTGGCACAGGTGCTGCCAACACAAGGCTAGAACACCCACCACTGTCTCCCACATGGGAAGGGCAGGGAAAGAAGAGGGAGACTAAGGTCAGCTCTGAACTGGTTCACAATTTAGGCCTTGAGAAAAAACTGAATTACGGTTTTCTACCATTCAACTCTTCATGGAGGAAAGAGAGTAACTAGGTGATCCTAGGATTTAAGAGGCTTCAGAGGGAGGAAAATAATGCATCTTCACATCTTAGTTTAAATAAGAAAAAAACTTTTTGTTTGTTTGTTTACACGTAGAAGAAGGTGAAAGGGAATAAATACAAGATAGATATAGCTTCGTCATGATTAAATTAATTAGCACTAAAGTGAAGGAAATGCTAATGGGTAGAGAGATGGAGCTGACCACACAACATGAACCTGGAGTGGGTGTAGTAGTAAGGTAATTTTTACCTGAGAATGTTCCTCCCTTCCAAGATACCAAGGCAACAGCTTTTCTTATGAAGCCCCTTGATTTCTCCTCAGACTGTTGTAACACAACAGTGAGTGTGAAAAATTTGGAAGAATGATCCATTCTGAAGGGTTGCTTGAAAAATAGATGAGAGGATAGCTATATTATAAGTTCTATATGTACAAAAGGCGAATAGGGCTGTAACAGTATCATATGTCCAGAGGACTACAAAGATGTAACTCTGCAAAAATAAGTACTGGGGATTAAAGATTTATCATGTTAAAAAAGAAGAAAGAACAGAAAGGACAACAAAAAAGGTATCTAAAAAAGAAAATAATGTATATATAGAGAGAGAGGAGTACTATCTAAGCATGACACAAAAGGTAGAAATATTAAGATGAAACACTGTAAAACTTTCCATAGGGAAAAAAATGAAAGGTAGCTGAAAGGGGGTGGGGGACATTTCCAGCATAACAAAGTGTTCATTTTTTTAACATGGGAAAAAAAATTTGAGTACCAAACCTATAAAAATAAAAAGACCACAATTTTTAAAAAACGAGAAAAAAGAACACATATCCAATTTGCCAGAGTATTATAGTAAAGATATTTAAGAATCTTATACATCTTTTTAGTCATGAAAAATGCATACTAAAAATACTAATTTCACCTGTGAAAATGGATTTTTTAAGTGGTAACAACCAGTTTTTTTTTTATAAATTTATATTTTTATTTATTTATGTTTGGCTGCCTTGGGTCTTTGTTGCTGTGCGCAGGCTTTCTCTAGTTGCGGCGAGCGGGGGCTACTCTTCGTTGTGGTGCGTGGGCTTCTTATTGAGGTGGCTTCTCTTGTTGTGGAGCACGGGCTCTAGGCACACGGGCTTGAGTAATTGTGGCATGCGGGCTCAGTAGTTGTGGCTTGTGGGCTAAGAGTGCAGGCTCAGTAGTTGTGGTGCACGGGCTTAGTTGCTCTGTGGCATGTGGGATCTTCCCGGCCCAGGGCTTGAACCCATGTCCCCTGCATTGGCAGGCAGATTCTCAACGACTGCACCACCAGGGAAGTCCCTAACAACCAGTTTTTGACTAAACATTCTAGGATATGTATTGTTTCACATACTACACATTAGTATTCCTACAAATTTTCTGAAAGATATTTTGGAAGTGAGTTTCAAAAGCTTTTAAAAAGTTAATTTCTGGAAATCTTAAGGAAACAAAGATATGTAGAAAGACTTAGTTATAAAGTTGTATATTTTGGGGACTTTCCTGGAGGTCCAGTGGTTAGAACTCTGCGCTTACACTGCAAGGGGCATGGGTTTGATCCCTGGTCAGGGAGCTAAGATCCTGCATGCCCTGCGTGGTGCAGCCAAAGAAGAAATAAAAAAATTTATATCTTGTTATTACAAAAATTGGAAGTGATATATTTAAATATGGATATAATTTTTTACAAATAAAGTTCAATTATTACCAGAGACCTATCTTCTTAGTAATTCATGTCCACTGGATTATATCAGTTCAACTATAGACACCTAATAGTATAACATATATAACATATGTATAATATGTTTTGAAGATGTTACCATTAGATGAGTTATACTGAAAAGAAGAGTATGAGTTTAGCAAACTATTGGATTTGAATCTACCAATTACTAGATTTGTGACTATGGCTGGGTTATTTTTAATTAATAATCATCCATTAAAAATACTTTAGAAGGTTGTTAAAAAAAATGAGATAATAAGTGGAAAGTACTTGGAAATGTGCTCAGTACCTGCAATGGACTGAATGCTTTTGTCCCTCCTCCCCAAATTTATATGTTGAAAACCTAACCTTCAAGGTAGATGGTATTAGGAGGTGTGGCCTTTGAGAGGTGACTAGGTCATGAGGGCTCTGCTCTCCTGCGTGGGATTAGTGTCTTTATAAAAAAGACTCCAAAGAGCTCCCTCGCCCCTTCCACCATGTGAGGTTACAGTGAGAAGACTGCTGTTTATAAGAAAGTGGGCTCTAATCAGACACCAAATCTGCTAGTACCTTGATCTTTAACTTCCCAGCCTCCAGAACTATGAGAAACAAATTTCTGTTGTTTCTAAGCCATCCAATATACAGTATTTTGTTACAGCACTATAAAGGGACTAAGATAGTACCTAAGAACTAAAATAATATTGATAATAATAATAATAATAACTTGAATGCTATTGTGGCCTTCATCATTATCCTTATCAGACCAGAAGTAAAACTCTTCAAACAAAGCTTTAAAAAAAGTCAAATTAAAACCCAGATAAAACTTTCTTTTATACTATGTTTACTAGGAAAATAATAAGTTTAAATGAAATATCATTTCTAAGAACCAAAAATTTATACTCTGTGACCCTTATAAAACCATATACAACTTTATTTAATTTATTAAATGCTTTTTAAGTGAGGAATTGAATTTTTCTTCTTATGATTATATTGTTTTTCTATGAAGTAGAATGCTATCAGTATGCATCCTATTTATACTTTAATAATAGGGAAAATATATACCTTACTTATGATACTTTCCTATGTTCACTTTCCCCCTAAAAATGCCTTCCTCGTTCTATTCATTTTGTAGTAGCTTAATTATCACAAGCACATTCATCTTGAAAACATTATCAATCAATCAATAGGTATCATGCACGGATTTCATGACCATACAAGAAGCACTGGAAATAGTTATTATCTACAGAAAATGATGGCATATATTTTTTTTAAATGCCAAATGTATTAAGTGTGTGGCTCAGAAGCTCCTTTGTACCTGCATCTAATTTACTGTACATGTTGACCACAGATTAAATGAAATTAGTCCTGATAAAGGATTAGATGAGGAAGACAAGGAGAGGTCATATATAATAAAATTTTTATAGTGATTTACCAAACCATTATGCTGCACTTCCCCCAACTGCTAATTAACCTATTTACACGTATTTCTTCTTTAAAACTACTGTCACTTTAAAAGTCTTTCAATTAAAAAAAAAGCTTGTTTAATTGAACTCTAAATACTCTTAAGATGTCTTTTTAGACAGTGACGACTATACACATTTTAATAATAAATCCAGAATAACATAATTTACATTTGGGGACCCTTGCATATATAACTCGTTATTACATGCAACTCATTATTTTAAAAAGATATATAAAGAAATTATAAAATTTACTACATAACATGTTAGAGGCATAAAACAATAAAATAAGGTACTGTGATTCAGAACCTGGACACAGAGAAAGACAGCAAATGTTTGTGAATTCATGGTTGCTACAATTCTGCTTATGAACAATAAAAACTGTAAATATTTAAAGTTGAATAAAGCCGCATTAGTAATAAACTTAGGTTTTCATATTTTCCCTTAGAAGTGATCTATTATAAGTAATGTATGGATATGACAAAAAATTAAAATTAATCATTCACTTTGATCCAGAAGTCCAGGACTACTTGAGATACAGTTCCTCTTATAAATTATAATTCTTACCCCTAGAAAATACAACCACTACTCTGGCTAGTTATCTTTTGCTTTAAAAAAGTGCCTGGTTAGAAAGAAACAGAAATGTTGATAATTTAGATTTACATTGATAAATCTAATGTACACTTCCCATTTGCTAAGCGTTTTTTCATTATTATATGGTAATTCTGCCATAACACTGATAGTAAATATCCAAATGTGTTTAAAATTCACCATGTAACATGTGGCCCATTTAGAAAATCTACTACCCATCTAACACACTTTCTCCAAAGGGAAGAAAAGCTTTTCATGAGTTAAATATATTTTAGGTAGTGTTCTGATGTGACTGCATAATAAATTTACAGCAATAAAGCAAATGCTTATAAATTCAAACTAGCTACATTTAGGACTAAACCAGATGACTTTGTGTGGAAGTCTAATGATCCTTAAGTCAAGAATATTTATAGATCTGAAAAAGAAATCAGAATACAGCAGCAGACAAAGGACTTAAAAATTGCACTAATTTTTCTGAGCCAACCAGAAAATTTAAATTTAGCCTTTTATAAACCTAATTGGGAACAATCTTTTAATGACTAACATACAACAATGTAAACAGCAAAACCTCACCTGCTTTAGCTGCCATAGCATATTTAAATTGGATAGTTAGAAAAATACTAGCTGCACATTTGCTTGACTTAGCTACAGCAAAATCAATAAAAAATTAGTAAAATCGTATTGAGTTTATCAGAGATGAAAGCATTGTATCAAATTACTTTATTAAAATAAAAACATTTTAAAAGGTTTTTAGTCTGACTACAATTTTTGTTAAGCTAAATTTTAGCCCCAAATCTATTTTATTGACATATAAAATCATCATGTGGTAGACTAATAAGGTCACAATTTCTTTGACATTTTCTGGAGACTTGAGGTCTATTTCCCCTCTCTTGCATTTGGGCTGGCCTGCGATACTTTGACCCATAGACTAGGACAGAAATGACACCATGCCTGATCCAGGACTACCCTTGAGGTGAATGGCTATTCCCATCTTGGCCTTTCGGAGTTGCCACATAAGAAGCCTTTTGGAACTGCCATATAAGAAGTCTGACAACTCTGAAATGGAGCCAGACTCTATGGTCCTTGCCCCCCGTCCCCCATGTGCTCAGCCTGCCTTTCGTCTGTGGAAAAAGTTTAGCCAAAGAATAAGTTTAATCAGAGAAGTGAGAAAATGCAGCAACAAAGAAAAACAGTCAAAGGAGACCAAATAATAATAGTTTAGTCATTAAGCATAGTCAAAGACATTAGTTCCTTCTTAAGGGCTACAGATAATATTCTGAGCCATAACCTGTGAGCTGTCTTCTAGATACTGAAAGCCCCACCAGGTGGAAGAAGGTAACTACATGATGACCAGACTGTAGCCATGACATAAGCTGCCACAATTCCGAGAATTGGCCTCAAAGAAATGGAAACAAACCGACCCTGGAACTGAAGATTAACTGCACCTAAAACAATCAAGATAACGCTGGTCAGACCACCAATGACCAATTTCAAGATGACTGTCAGAGCTGACTGTGCTGTTTTTGCACGTAGCCTCCTCCCTCTGTCTATAAAAGCTCTTGCCCCCTGACTGTTGGGGAGGGGAGTCAGCCTCTGGACAGGCATCTGCCCTTCCCCCCGGTTGCCGGCATCCAAAATAAAGCAAACTGTCCTTTCCACCAACCTGGTCTCTTTAATGGCTTTTGAGCGGTGAGCAGCCGAACACCACTTTTGGTTACAAGTCTGCTGGAGAGACCCACAAGAAGTGACCCTAAAAATACGGGAATAGGGAGAGGGGCACAGATGAACACAGTCTTCTAGCCATCTCCACCATGTCACCAGGAAGGGAGTGAAACTGTCTGCTGCCTCATCTACAGCCTATCTGCCCAGCTGCCAAGAGAACATACCAAGTGATTCTAGTTGACAGCACATCAACTAGAAGAAGAATCAGCCATCCAAGCCCTGCCTGAATTCCTCAGCCACAAAACTGTGAGATATAATGAAATGGCTGTTGTTTTTAGCCACTAAACTGTGAAGTAGTTTATTAAACAGCAATAACTAACCACAAAACATAAGCTCTTAGAACTAAGACACCATGCAAAGATAGCTAGAGTATTCTAATGCTGGCACTTATCTGTCCTTTTGACAGTGCATTAGTACATACATTTTGAAAAGAAGGGTGAAATGTGATATGTTTCTAGAGCCATGATGATTCTCCTATGCTTTGTCTCAAAAAAAATGTGAAGAATTTGATCTAAAGAAATCATTCAAAATAAGCAAAAAATATATGTAATGATTATATATAAATATTATATATATATATTATATTATAAATAAATTATGTATATTATATATAAATTATGTATAAATATATTATTATGCATTGTATATATATCTTATGAAGTGGAAAGTAGCAACTATGATTAGTAAAAATGAGGTATAATGAAATAAGTTATGGTGTATCAATGAGGCCAGTATTATGTATTAAGTAAAATAATAATTTTGAAGACTGTAGCTATTTGAAAAATATTTATGCATATATTGTATAGTGGAAAAAGCAAACTATACACTTGTATCTATTCTATTGTTAAATACGTATGCAAGTTACATACACTACTCTAGAAGACAGCATGAACAAATAAAAATAATATACTTATAAAAATTTTGGAGAATTTTAAACTTTAATATTTTTGTTATATTCCTTGGGTAGTAAAGTAGATTTTAAAAAGTAATAGCTTAAGGATATGGACTGACACAACAAATGCTGTATATGGTAACCTTTTAAACAGTTGGTAATTTCAAAGAGTTTTGTAGCATTACCAGACAACGAAGCGACTTCAGAAAGAAAATAAAGTTACCCATGAAACAATAAAAGGAATATATAACTCTTCAAATGTGAGTTCTCCTCTATGTAGCTTTAGGAAATCTGACAGGTTGCAACAGAATTTATACCATAATCACCTTGTATTTCTTGTATCTGACAAATCCTAATATGTAGTTAGCACTCAGAGTTTTATGAATGAATAAGTGGATGAATAAATGAAAATCTGTGGCAAATCATGTTACCACTGGAATAGCTATTAATGTTACAACTTGCACATATGGCATCCAGTGCACATAGATGCACCATTCTTATACTTCAGAAATGATTTGTGATTCATCTAACATTTTTTAAGACATAGAATGTACTTTATGTCAACTTATTTGATTTACGAGTTATTTCTTGTTAGAGGATCACTCGAGTGCTTTTTTACATGTTGGCTTTTTTTCTATTGTCTATTCTCTGTCAATATCTTTCAATGAACTTCAATAAAATAAATGATTACTCAAGCGATGTGACTCCCTCCCTCAACTGGAGAAACATTAAAAGAAAGAGGAACAAAATGATTTTTAAAATTTAATTCTTTCTCTGGTGAGTTGACATAGAAGAGCTTGAAGTCAACTTTAGACTGTAACTTCATTAGTCGTAGCACATGGAGGAATCTACTAACCAAAGCAAAACAAGATAAAACAAATGAACAAAAAAACGAGTGAGTTATTCTTAAGTCCATATTTAATCATTTTTCTCATCAAAGGAATACTGAAGTAGCTGAACTGATGTTTGTCTGAAAATACTTGCTATAGCTTCTTAACCTTTTGAGGAAGTGCCAAACTGTTTTCCAAAGTGACGCATTACTTTATATTCCCACCAGCAGGGTATAAAGGTTTCAATTTCTCTACATCCTCATTAATATTTGTTATTATCTGAATTTTTGATTATAGCCATCCTATTGAGTGTGAAATAGTATCTCATTTTGGTTTTGATTTGCAATTCTCTAATGACTAATGATGTTACACATCTTTTCATGTGCTTATTGACCATTGCATATATTCTTTAGAGACGTGTCTATTCAGATCCTTTACCCATCTTTTAATTGAATTATCTTTTATTATTGAGCTATAAGTATTTGCTCCATTTTCGGGATACAAGTCTCATATCAGTTATAGGACTTGCAAATATTTTCTCCCACTATGAGTGTTGCCTTTTCACTTAGTTGATGATGTTCTTTGAAACACCAAAATATATAATTCTGATAAACTCCAATTAATCTATTTTATTTCTTTTCTCACTGGTGTGAGATGGCTTTTTGAGGAGAGGATTATGATCAGTACTTTGGGTGAACATTTTTACAGCCAGAGGCCATGAATTTTGTCCATAGAACACAGGTGCCTTGTGCATGACTCTAATCCTCCAGCAACTCTTCTGGCCTTAATCACATACCAGAGTCTTTTGGCAGCTGTAGACACGTGGCACCTCTATGGGATTAGAAAGCAAAGAGGAGACAAAGACCCTAATCCTTAAAGAATGTGACATGTTTCTTGTAGTCCAAAAAGCAGAATCCTCAGGGACCCCTGGTTAAACTTGAATTGCCTTTTAAACAATATAAACATGGAGTCCAGGTTGCATATGTTAAATTGCTTGACCAACTAGTTTTCTTTCCAGTTGTATGGCATAAACTCATTGAATAAATAATATTTCATTCACTTTCTATGAAAATGCTGTAAGTTATTAGCTGTTTATATATGTAAAAGTGATGATTATTATGAATCAAAGTATTATCAAATACTTGATAATATTTTAACAATGGGTCTCCTGGAATGCCAGACGGTTCTCTAAACTGTCTCCATTCAAACCTATCACAAAATAAGATCCTTTCAAACACGTCATTTATGTCTTCCAATTTCATTTCTTAATGGTGCTTTCCTTTATTTTGTTAGTTATACATTATTATCTATAATAGTAAACAGATTTTCAGAGGTTTCCATGTTGTTCTGCTTCAAAAGCTAAAGTTGGCAACTTTTTGAATTCCTAAATAATATGCTATTTTAATAGCAAGTTAAATATTTACTGTCACTGCTGGATACAGTATACTTGTTCAGAGATTTGGAACCATTTTAATCAATTCTTATAAAATATTTTCATTATTTATCATCAGTGGTCAAATATAGTTTGCCAATTCCATTGTGACCCTGATTTTATACTGCTTCTAAAAATTTTAAATGATTTTCCACAATGCAACCTGGAGGTTCTTTTGTTAAAAATATTTATATGATCAAATTCTTTGAAGTCATAAGAAAATGTTTCTTCATATATCTAAATATTTTTGCAGGACAAAAGAGTTAAAGTCTTGGATTGTTTCTTGGTGGGACAGAAGACTGCCATTATCTATTATAAAAAGGTTAGTTTTTACTCCTTCATTACCTTTTCCTTAAGAAAATGACAAGCTTCCAAAAATTAACTACAACAATGATAGGTAGATTTCTCTTTCATTTTTCATCTGGTCATTTGTAAACAATCTTAGTTCTAGGCAGCTTAAACATGTGATAATGAATTGGTATTCATATTGTCAATATGCTTGGAAAGAAACCAGACTTGTCTCTTACTTTAAAAGGTTGAGATCCACTCCAAATCTTCTCTAAAATGGCCATTTATTTCTTTTCTCTGGTGCCAAGAGATTGTCTTTGCTGCTGAAGGCTACGGACATATATTTCACAAAGTCTGTACTCTTAAAAAACACATATTTTTATAAGAAAACAGATTTTTAAAGAATTCAGACTATAATTACTGACATTTAAAACAATCTACATTTTCCTTTAAAGAAATACATCTTTCAATATGATCATACAAATGGCCATATCCCTCTTACTTCAAAAACTCATATGTCACTTCTATTTGTAATTCCTTTCACTTGTATTTCAGCTGTTACTCTCTTTAGATTTCTTAAAAGACAAATAGCACTGACTGAAGCCTAATAAGATTGTACCTTTAAATTCCAAGGACAAAGAGATCAATACAGCCCATTTCACAAGTTAAATGAGCTACTTTTATTTAAGCGCAAAATGATGCTCAATTATTATGGTTAAAAAGAATTTCTACGAGATAATACATTAAATCTGTAGTCAGGGAGCCTGATGTTTCGACACAGCTTGTAGGTTCAAGTGGATCTTCATGTGCCGTTTTCAATAAGTTAGGCACTGGAGTAATGAAGCATCTCAGACATTAGGCACTTAGGAGGGACTGATGGTGAAATGAATGACTATACAGCATATCTCTTAGTGTTTGCCAGGAAAATGTTAATTCGCTTAAAAAGTTGTTTACTGATTAACGCAGAGGAATAAATTATTACTATTTTATATTATTTTGGTGTCAATGTCTATCATCAGAAGTAGTATATTTTTTCAGGAGTCAGACTATCTCAGGAACTGATTAGACAGTATACAGAGGTAGGTGGTCAGAATGACTAAGTGGGTGGAAACTCTGATATGACAAAAGGTGAAGGGAAGGGAAGGGAATCACTCTGCCTAAAAGAGAAAAAAAAAAAAAAAAGAATGAAGAATGGCTTATAAAAACAGCCAGATATTTGAAGGCATGGCTCATGGAAAATATATATGGCCCTAGTGGGAAAATGCAGCAGTTACCTGAAGGCAAATGTTGGCTCTTTGTGAAGAAGTTAGAGGTACTCAGAAATGGGGGGACATCTCAGAAACAGTACAGTCCCTGGAAGTATGCAAGCGGATCCTGGGGAAGGGGGTTTTACAGTGGGTATTGACCTGGAGAACCTCGAGTAGACCATGATTCTAAACTTTCATTTTTCACTTTGGCATCAGTACAAGGAAGTAAAGGATTTACTGCATTCTTATTATATGCCTTCAACTGTGCTAAGCACATATGGGGGCAAAATCTGGACTCTGTGCTACTTCTAGAAGTTTAAAACATTGATTAAAAAGGCCTAGAAATCATAAAACAAATATATAATCATACAATCCAGTAACATTTAAGTTGCAGATTAAAAATTCCATGAAAAAAAGGACTCTACTGATTTTTTTTTTTAATTTTTATTTATTTATTTTTGGCTGTGTTGGGTCTTCGTTTCTGTGCGAGGGCTTTCTCTAGTTGCGGCGAGCGGGGACCACTCTTCATCGCGGTGCGCGGTGCGCAGGCCTCTCACTATCACGGCCTCTCTTGTTGCGGAGCACAGGTTCCAGACTCTCAGGCTCAGTAATTGTGGCTCACGGGCCTAGTTGCTCCGCGGCATGTGGGATCTTCCCAGACCAGGGCTCGAACCCATGTCGCCTGCATTAGCAGGCAGTTTCTCAACCACTGCGCCACCAGGGAAGACCCAGGACTCTACTGATTTTATTCACTGTTGTAGCCATAGCACCTACAGTGCCTAATGCTAAGTACATGCTTTCTTTCTTTAACAAATACTTATATTGTGTCAGACACTACTCTGAGCCGACTAGAAATCATTACTGCTCACTTAATACTTTTAGCGATTCTATGAGAAGTGTACTATAATAATCCATATTTTACATTTGAGGATACTGAGGCACAGAGAGATTAATTTTTCTAAATCACATGACACAGTGGGATTTGAACAGTGTCGCAGAGTCCATGTTTTTACCAGTTACTTTGACCCTTAATTCATAGAAATTAAATACGTTAATTATTAGAGGTAAGTCATAAGTAATTAAAAGAAAGATATCTTTATTTAGGTGGCAAGCTTGAAAAAGGAAATGAAATTGGGGAGAAAGTAAACAAGCTACAAAGCAGAGTCAAAATATAAAGAAGGTGAAGGAAAACTGCATTCATTCATACATTTAGTGAGCACTGAAATAACCGTATACTCTATGAAGCACTGGAAAAATATGAGAAAGACTAAGACAAGTTCCTGCCTCTAAGAACGAAGTATAATGTAGGAAGAGCCTGGAATTGGATTTGGACAAACCTTGATTAAACCCATTTCAGTCTTTTACTTACTATGCCTGGGGATGCTCTTGAACTTCCCTGATATCATCCTGGGCCATTTTGAGGTTTAAAGGAGATAATTTTACAAAGATCATTTAAAGTATAAGATGACAATAAATGTTAATTACCTTTACCTTTCCCTCTGTTTCAAAAGAGTGTTGTGAACACTAAATGAGATTATACAAGTGTTGATAAATTTCATCTAAAGGTATTTGGTACCTAGCAAGTATTTGTAATCTACTTTAAAACATACTTAAAAGACAAAATGGTGAGACAAAAATCCTCAGTGCCTGCAGATGGGCCAACTTGGAGATCAGTCTGGTTAACAGTGGTGGATTCATGTTGGAAAATAATGGGACATACATTTAGACAAGAGAGAAAGAATAGTTTACGAAGAATTTAGAAAGACGGTAAAGAGTATGTGAGTTTTCAAGGAAAGTTATTGGAAACTATACAACAGGAAAATTAAGTGGCAGAAAAAGTCAGACAGGTAGATTAATCTGACAGCAGCATACAGAATAATTTGAATTTGATAAACTGCAATAATGACAAGTAACTAGGTTTTACTGCAGAAAACCAAGAGTGAATTAATTAGATAAGAGGCCAGGATGGTGGCGGGGCTATAAGAAACAAAACGAACAAACAAAAAAAACCAAACAAAAGCCAAAAAACCCAAAACTCAAGAAGAATGATTGCTATGGGTTTCCCCTAATTATTGAATGATGTCAAACACTTGTTTTGCAAAAATGGAGAAGAAAAGTAGGTATAACATGCATGTACATCATGAGTTTGAAGTGAAAAGCAGCAATTAGATTTGAATCTCAGCTCTGCTACACAACTGTGCTTGCCTGGGCAGTGTTCTCGACTACTGTAAGTTTAGTTTTCTTATTTATGAAATAGAAAAATAATTTTGCATAATTGTAAGAATATTTGAAAATAATATAAAATCAGTGCTTATGAGAACAAACCCTGGTAAAGTTGTACCTGATTCTAGACTGAAAGTATTCTTCAATAACTAAGAGCTAGGAAATACAGCTCAGCCAACTTGTAACTGAGACAGTGTAGACCAAAGAGAAATCAGACATACATGTTAAGCTTTCCAATATATGACAGTTACTGAACAGTGTGCCTGGAATATTTCAACAGATGTGGTTTGAACTGCTTCTGCCCCCCATTTCTCACACATCAATTGTGAGGAAACTACCTTTCCAAACTCATGTTCCTCAATTCCCCAAAACCCTCAGCTCCTCAGGAGGGTTATTTAACTTTCTCAGAATATAATGCTTACTTCAAGTTTTTATCCTTTTATTTTATTCTTTTTAATTTATACCATTCCCATCCCACCTTCCAACCATCTCAAATGTTACCTGTCTTTGTGAAGGCTTCCTCATTGTTCTCCCTTACCTGCCAGGTAGAATTGATGACTCCCCTCTTCAATGCTCCCTGGAAACTCTGCTTAGTGCTTTATTTCAGCCTTCCCCTGATCAATGCATCTATGCATGACTGTTTCCACCATATATTTTTGAGATTTCTAAACACTTGATGTGCAATAGAGAAACTGACCTGACCTGGGTCCTATTATCAATGCACCTAAAATCTAGGAGGAGATACAGATAAATAACAACAACAAAAACAAAAGAGCATCATACTGAGTATTTATATGGAGAAAATGCAGAGTGTTCTATAGACATATCAGAAGAGGATCTTAGACAGTCACACCATGCTGTAGCACTCATCTGTTTTAGTCCTTTCCAGCCTAGCCTGTAAATTGAACTTAATTAACAATTATTGCACAAATCAAGAAATAAATGATGATGGAAAATCAATCACATTCCATAAATATCTATGATATAGAGTAGGAATAATGCAAAGGAAAATGGACCAAAGCTGGTGTCTGGAAGTCACTCTTGTAGAACTCGCTTATCTGTCAAGTCCTAAGATAGCTACCTCAAGATGAAGGGTAATGAATATAGGAAATCTACAGTATCAAAATAACCTTCATATTTTAATGGAATTCCAAATAACTCACTGATTAGTTCTCATTAATTAGGTGGGATTATTGTCTCTTAAAATTAATCAAATATATTATTATGTCAATTGGACTGATCGTTAGTCCTCTGTAATTATATCGTTCATCAAGCACCTTAGCGTTATATTAGACCCTAAGCATAAGCAGTCTAAGATATTTCAAAATATTATCATGTTGTATTTAGTTCAATATACATTTACCTACTCAGACCACCGAAACACTGAGGTTCATGTTGCCTAGGTTTTTTTTTTTATAGGAAATTAGCATTTATATTAGGTATTTTGACTCCTTTGACACTGAAATCTAAGCAAACTAATGATAAAGGAAAAATGAATCTAAAAACACACAATACAAAGTATCCCAAAAGTTATTTTTGGTGCACAAATTCTAATTTGTTTCCATAGTCAGTAAAGCCTGGTTTTAGCTGCAATTGTTTTTTTAAATCTTTGAAAACTGATTTTATTTTTGGGATGCCAAATACTCTTTTATTAACAAACATCAAAATTATTTAGAAGACAATAATCCTTTCCAAAGTATTTTGGCATTTTTTATGTAATTGGCACACTCAATATACACATTTTGATTCTTTGATGCAGTGAACTGGGTCTTATAGAATATGTTAGAATATATTATTCAAATGAATTCTAGCCCTTGCTTTAACCTTTACAGTACAATTTCTCATGTGTATCTATAGGGGATTCTATGAAATCAATATGGGCCTAAAGATCTTTCCTGTCTAGATGGGCACAATTCATATGCAATTTTTCCCTTGATTATAGTCAAACTCTGCTGGGTGGGTAGGTAAATATTTTTAGCTCACTTAATGCACATTATTGTACATACCAGATTATCTTTTGTTCAGTATTGCTGATATGCCATTTCACTGACTAAAGATTTCCAGGAACTATACAATACAGTTTTTGTGTACATGTGTGCATGTGTATTTCTTAAGCAAATCTAAATTATTAATATTCTCAATGTTATTTTCCAAAGTTAAAACTACAAAAGCTAACTGTGGAAATTGATGCACGTTTTAAAAATTGGAGTCTGGTTTAGTGTGGAAGGAAATAGATGTTATCAGCTTTGTTTTAACAAAAGAACCATTTACCTTCATGGGACTATGGTTCTTTTGTTCTTAGATCATTCTAAATCACTGCATTACATATGATTTTATTTTATTTCTAATAGGCTATACACATGCGTTTCCAGAGCTATGCGTAATATAGCAATTTCTCTCCAGCACAGAGAGGACATGTGAGATCAATTTTTTTCCTCCACACATTTCCTATTTTAACACACAGTAACCAATTTTACTTGCCAGGTTTTATGGCCTTTTATTGGTTATGCAGTTTTATTTATATTCTTGCTTGTGACTAATTATCACATTCTGCTAAATTTATAATGTATTCTACTGATGGTGAAGTCTGAATAATGAAATCCATCTATAGAAAGAAATCAACTGCCTCCCAACGAAAATGCCAAGGAGAGTCTGAGCAGAAATTGTAAAAGACTTAGGAATTTATACTTAAAGTGAACTCACTTCCTTTGTTCCACGAAAGAAAAGGAAAGTCATTGGAGGACAGAGCCCCGTTGAATTTTGTCCAGCACAATTTTACCTACTTTCTCTAAACTATGCAAGGCCTGTATTGATAGTATTTAGTCTTTAGTTCTTACGCCCTGCTACCTGGGAAAGAATAATACAAAATTAAGAAAATGAAAACCAGGTAAAAGTGAACATTTATTTTATCACTGGGTTCATCTGTTGAGCTAATTCTGTGAGTAGCCTAGGTGCACTTATATGATCATTATTCACATTATTGAAACACAGACATTTCAAAAAGGAAGAAATTGCCTATTAATGCATTCCTTTTCATTGTTTATTAACTTGTTCAAGCCACTAATACAAGAGGATGTATTATAAATGAATGTTTCCCAAATCTAACAGTCAAGTCGTTCTTGAATTGGCTACTCTGTGCTACTGGAACTTCAGGACACTTTTTAAACCATTTTATTTCTTACTTTGTTCTTTACTGATCTTTATCTGTTATCTCATCCCCTGGTTAGTCCTCCTTTTTACCACCTTATCTTTTGTTTGCTTCCATTTTAGCTATTGTTACATATAGTTCAGAGGAACTTTTGATATTTTTTCTATCAGACTCAAAAAAAAAGTGCTATAATGCCTTTTCTTAATGTCATGAACATTCAGAAACTTTTATTTATGCTAAATGGCAAGGATTATGTGCACAATCAGATAGTACAGAAATAGAAAATAAATTGAGAATTATGACTCCATATAAATATTACATAGAAAACATATGTTCTATGTTGTTTCTACTACTGCCTCAAAAAAATCAGATCTGTATAATCTAGATTCATTTAAATCTCAATTTACAAATATTTGGGTATTCATCCAATCATTCATAGACTTACTCATTCAAATACATATTTTATTCATTTCTTATGTACATTATAAGAATGCTGCCAAAAATATTGACTCTGTCAGTACTATAAGTAAAACTAAGCCCTTGTGCATAATTCTGTTGCTTATTTTGGATAATACACTGATAGGCCTTGCCTATGCAAACAAGTATAAAATGTGCTCCCTGGTTCCAAAAAGTTAAAATTTGTTTGGGAATGCATATAAGTAATAAGAAGGATCATTTGTGAAAAGCTTTACAGAGGCTAAATAAGATAGTATAAAATAAATGGAAAAATGAATGGGAAAGTAAATACTAGGAAACAGAGCTGCCAAGGACCATGAAAACCAGAAAAGGAAATAGAATTGGGTTTAGTCTTGAAACCTCAGAATAAATGAGGAAAATCATGTTTATGGTCTATGTGGGCAAGTGTGTGACTAGTAGGACAATGATTAATTGTATTTGCAAATCCATTTTCCCTTTCTTTCAGAATCATTATTTTTGCCCTGCCATCAGCTGCTCAGCTGGAGATTTCCCAGCCTTCCTTGCAGCTGTGTGGGCCAGGTGACTGTTCTTGCTAAAGGAATGCGATTGGAAGTCACGTGTGTAACCTCCAGAGCTCTTGCTTCAATCTTCCATAGCCCCTTCCCCTGCCTCCCCATCAGCCAAAATGCAACGTGACTGAGCCAGCTCCTATCACTATCACTCAGTCAACAACAATCCAGGGGGTGATGGAGCAGCTGAAGAAAATCACGTGGTTCCTAGAGAATTTCCCATTTCTGCTCTGTCCACTGAACTTGGGCTGCTTCACATGGAACATATAGGGTTCTAACTTGTTTGAACCAGTGTAATTTTTCTTGTCTGTTTTTGTCACAGTAGTTTAGTTTTTGCCCTATCTAATATAACTCCTGACACGGATGATAGAGACCCCATCCAGAGGCGCTGCAACAAAGGGCAGATGGTAGAGATGAAGTGAAAAATGGAAGAATGATCATTTACTCATAGTAAAGAACGAGGGGGGAGTGAAAGAAAAGCGCTAGGGGTCATAGCAGTCAACTATGGATCTAGGGCTAGATGTCAAAGGGAAAGGCAGGGTAGGAATTCCAAATATGGGATCTGTTCATATAGGAGTAACAGTGGTAAGCAGGAGAAGAGATGCCTTTTCAGCTAGACACATAGCTATCAGAAAGATATCTCAGAAAGAGAAACATGGGCCTGGCTGAGGATTGAGCCATAAGGTACAAGGCATTTGAGTCAGATGACCAAACTGCTTTCAAGGTTATAGTCAGCAATTAAAGATATACATTTAACATCGCATCTGTTTGATGAGGTCACTGCAGGAAAGTAAGCAGTTCTCTGACCTTGATCGTCTGCCATGGGCTGATGTTTGCTTTGCCTTAGAGAAGCATACGGATCAACGGAGTCACAGGTCTTTCTGTGCCTCAAAGTCCTCCTTTATAAAGTGACGTGATATATGTTTAAAATGGTGATGAAGCGCTGGGCTGTTAATTTCTCTCTTCTCCGACTGATAAATTTCTAGTCACTGTTCAAGAAAACCTTCGGACATTGGCACCTCTGTGAAGCCTCCACCCTGAGGAAGAATTCACAGCTTTTGATTCTGATATATTTACAACAGTGTTTCTGGAGAGAAGATGTCATTTATTCTTGTGTATTAAAGTCGCTCTGCTGGTTACGCACTCACTGTAATAACAAAGTCTATTTATTCAATAGATGGTACAAATAAGAATTTCAGACATACATATGCTGATGCAATACAATTATAATGGTTATTATAATAGGCTGGACTCTGGACTTTAGAAAGAATGCATTAATTTAGAGGCAATAATTTGGTGTACCATCTACTGAAAGTCTGAAAAGCCTTAATATGCATGTAATATTTTAGCATGTGTTCTACTGTATTTGAAGATCAACTGATGGAGATGGTTTAGTAGTATTGTGACAAACCACATGGTCTGTAAGCCTAGAGCACTGCACTGGATCCCCTTACTCTTACACTAGATTCTGAACTCTCTTAGGAGGGAGACCTTGTCTTATTAATCTCACTAACCACAGTGTTGAGCTGGGTGACTGCTATGTAGTAGATACTAAATAAGTTTTTGTTGAAAAACAGGATGTTTGAATAAGTGAGTGCTTTGGATAAAATGAGACAATGCGTCAACTCTTTTGTTAGTACTTTAATTCAAAGAACCAAATTACTTAAAACTTACTTAAAAATAATGTAAACCTGGTCCAGTTTCTCTCTGATCCATCTAAGGTAGTCATATTTATTATAATTTTAAATTGAAAAACATAATCACATATATTGAAAAATATCAGAATTAATGGCACCATTACAGAAGATTCAAAATGAAAACCATAACTAGTTCCTACACGAATAAAAGTTAGTAAAGTACTGTCAATTGAAAGTATCCTTACAAAATGCACAACTTAGTATTCACTTCTGGTCTGTTTCAAGGCTGTTTAAAATTTACATCTGTAATGTATTTTTTAACCAACACAGTTAACATATACTATTAATCAGATGCTATTTATATCACTTTAAAATCATTAACTCATTTAATCCTCATAACAACTTCATCCCCACTTTACAGATGCAAAAACTGAGGCACTGAGAGGGATTGTATTTTACCAGGGTCAAACCACCAGTAACTGTAAATTGTAGACAATGTTGGCAATTAACATGCTCCAAACTTACTGCATTTTCTTTTCTCTAACTCCTGACCCTACTACTCTATTCTGCCTCTAAAAAGGTGCCACACGCGACTCAGTCTTTGAAGACTTGAGCTTGGAAGTCATCCTCCAAGCCTCTTTCTCATATCCCACATTCAACTGGTTGCCAGACTTCAATGGGTCTCTATTACCTAGAGAATAAAGAGTAAACTCCTAAGCAAAATTCTTTCCCACCTTGATTTCACCACCTCCACATAATAGAGCATAGACACTGGAGCCACATAGCCTGGGCTTGAATTCCAGCCAGTTCTGATGCTTGGTAGCCATGAATCCTGGAAAGATTGTTACTCCCTCAATTCCTCAGTTTCCTCAACCATAAAACACCTATAAAACAGTGCCAACATGTTATAATAAGGATTCAGGGAAAGCTCTCAGTAGAGTGACTAGCATTTAGTGAAGAGCTTAAAATGTATTGGCTTTTTATAAGTTTATTGCTACATTATTACAGCTTCTTATGCATAACCCTCTCATATGCAAACAATTCTGAACTTCCTGTAGTTCATTAAAGGTATGTCTTCGTTAATGTACAAAAGTAAATATAAGGAAATACCTTTATACACAGTGCTTTCATTGCTTGGTAAACTCCTACTCTCCTTCAAAACTTTTCCCGAACACTCCAGAGACTGTTAGGCATTTGTCCTCCACTTTCCCAGAAAAAGTACCTCTATTATAGTATCTATCATAATCTATTGCAACTATTTCATTATTTTCTGTCTGTTAACTCATGTCAAGTCTCTATTCCCAGGAAAATGCCTAGTTTTCCAATACTGCTTGACTAGACAAAAGGTTAAAAAATGAGCAAATGAACGGTGGAATGTCTATTTTTTATAGAGCACTTTCACAAATAAGTGCTGATTTTTGGGTTGCCAGGAAAATATTTTAGGTAGGGCTTCAGGGGCACACCTATCTTAATGATTGCTCCCAAATGTGTTTTTGTCAGTATGTACAAAATTTGGGGTTGAATGGATAATAGCGATGAAACCACAGGATGACTTTCTGTTCTCTTTGCTCTACTTTTTTCCCCACCTATAACGAGTATAGACCAACAGTATAGCTAAGGTTGAGTTGACACCTTAATCTTCTTTATTTCCCTAATACTAGGTTTTGGGTCTGTGTTATTAAGAGAGGTTTAACTCTCAGCCTTCACCTCAGCCTTTTGGTGTCATTCGGCCTACAGGCTTAATAGCTTTCCTAAGCCCTTAAGTAAGTAGTTTAAGAAATTTACCATTACTCTGTTGAATTAACTTCTGAGGCCAAATTGAGAGCGTCTCATTCTAATACACACAACTCATTTCTCAAGATTTAGCAGCTGAGGAATTTTATGAATGCGAAATGATCATTATATGTATGTTCCTTAGATTAAAAAGAGGAAAATGAGAACAATAATTTACAATAAGTTCCCTCTTACTGTAAAGGCAGTGTTATTTAAAATTGCAGAAAAATTATGAAAAATATTAAAAAGGTAGCCAATGAAAACAAAAGACAATTGAGTGGTTAAAATGAGCTATCTAACAGGCATTATTACTTTCTAGGGAAGAAAAGATTTATATTTAGGATCTGTTAACTCTTACTGAACAAAAAAATAACTCACGCTTTCTTTTTTAACTAAAAAAGAAAAATGTAAACAAAGCATGTTAAAATAAAGTTAAAGAAAAGAAAAAAAAAACCTGAGAGTTATATGAATTTAAATATATAAGACCAAAATGAATATCTGAATGGTAAAAAAACAATAATCTCAATTTAGTTAAGAATATAATTAGCATTAAAAAAATAAACATCCAATGTTTTCTGTTTCCTATGGCCTCACGAATAGGAAATTTTTTTCCTCAAGATATCATCATATCACTAAAATATTTATAGAGTACTTTAACAGGTCATAACAAATTGTTGTTGTTTATGCTACTTTTGGCCAACCTCTATAAGAGAAAGTGTACACATGAAGATAGAGACTATGAGTGACATCACGAACACGTGTATTCTTGTGGTGACTATTGCTAAATGCTGTACTTTATGGTTTCCATTCTTTCCTAAAACAACCATATCCTCCAAAATAAAGACAACAGAAATCATGATAATGAAACAAAAGTAACATCTCCTATGGTATTATTTTTAAAAATAGGAACTACTGTCTCAAAATTACACCTTACAATATTTTCAACTTGTTATTGGGAAGATAAAAATCCTTTTGGCTGGGAAACACTGTGTTGGATTAATATCCTTGGATTGTTTTACACATGCCTAATTGACCACCAGAGACAATGAATACGATTCTATGAATCTAATGGATAGACAGCAAATTAGGATAAAGCAAATACTAAATCTTAGAGACACGCACTTCAGACAAAATATATTTTTTAGTCTAGATCAAGATCTATATATGCATGTAAAGTGACAAGGAAATCAGATTTAATTTGTTGTAGGTCAACTTCTGTCCTTGAATGCTTTATGCATAACTTTTGGTGAATTCAATAAGATCTACTCTTGGGTCTCCAAGATCCAGATTGGAGAACTGGATCTCCCCCTTCCCATTTCCACAACAAATAATAACAAAGAACAAATGACTATAGACTTGAACATTTAGGCTCAATATTCAACATAGATAGGACATTTTAAATGATTTTACATATATTATAAATGAATAAAAATTAAATCTAAAAATACACACATATGTAGATGAAAGTATTAATGTATATTTATATGGGTGAGAATATAATCAGATATTTTTTAAAAGGACTACAGACTCTCAACTCAAGAGAAAAAAATGGCAATTACAATTGAGGAATTAAAAAGATAGATTTAGTTATTTCTTAACGTGAGTTGGTATAGCATATATCCCCTATATCTTAATTATATCTTAATTATCAGTAATTTTATTAATATTTTCATGGTTTCAAGGTTTATAGCATTCCCATTTCATTCTTTTTCTTTAATTTGTATTTAAATTTTTTTTTATTGGAGTATAATTGCTTTACAATGTTGTGTCAGTTTCTGCTGTACAATGAAGTGAATCAGAAATAGTGTTGCTTAATGTTAAGAAACTAGATAATACTTTCCAAATTAAAAAAATCTACTCTTACAAACTTAGAGCTTATCAAGACATTGATACTAAACAGACTTTGTAAAACCACAAGTTTCTTCTGGTTACACGTGGGTTGTGGTTTTTTATGCCATGTTAGCAGCATGTTTTCTTCACCCACCATTCTTCCACATCACCATTCCCAGGGTGGAGGTACGATACAGTTCCATACACGATTCATATACACATAGAAATATACAACTCATAAGTATATTCCCACATATGGGGATTTCATATAATATGTATTTCAAGGAAGTATTCACATGCTAATGAAGAACTTAGCAACTCTTCTAACAACTTGTTTGTTGATCTTTGGAAAGGTCTTCCTCAGGGACAAATCCAAATCAATTCTGCCTTGGTGCAAAGAAACTGGATTCTACTTAAACATTTAAATGCCTCATTATTTATTTTATACTAATTAGTATTCTGTTCACTACCTTTGGCCTGGATATTTTCTGAAAATACAAATGTGATCATATTATTCACTATTACAAGTTTTCGATAGTTTTCTATCTTTTACTAAAAAAAAAAACTTTAAATTTTTGCATGGTATATGTGGCACTTCATATTTTGGCCTCTTCAAGACGTCTATTGCCTGCCCTTGCCTTATATTCTGCACTCCAGTCAAACCTAAATCATTGTAGTTCCTATCATTAGGTCAGAGCCTTTGTACATACTATTCCTCGGCTCTACTCCTTTCCACCACCTTCCATAAGGTAGATTCCCCCTCATCTCTGCATAATAATAAATTCATTTCACCTTCTGACCATAAATCTCTGAACTATTCCAGCTGCTTTGACCACTGTCAAAGAACCTGGTTAAGAACCTCTCCCTGGTTTTTCAGGCCTGACCTGAGTTACAATTACAAAGGCAATTACTGGAAATCCTCACCTGGCCTGCCTCATAGGGCAAGCTGCGCTCTCCACACCAGACTTAGTGCACAGCCAAGCACGGCAGTCTCTGAGTTGCAGTCAAGGAAGTGGCCCCCTCTGGCCAGCCTTGTGCTTGGGCATATTTGCATTCCTAGCCCAGGCTCCTTCATTCAGAGACCTCTTTAAGGGGGGTCTTTGGCTGAGGCTTTCCTCAGGTGCTTCTGCTGAGGCTTCTTTACTGGGGAGGGGGGAGACTGGGGAAGAGGGGAAAGGCTTGAAGACACTTTTCTTCACTCTGACTTAGTGCTCACTAATTCTCCACTCCTATCCCTCCCTCCCCCTTCCTGCTCTCCCTCTCCCTTTCTTTGGATCTTGGGTACATAGAACAACAAATGCCTTTTGTTCGGGGCTCCCTCAATAGTAAGATGACCCCCAAGTCCATGCTGATCCGCCTTAACCTTGATCCATGCCATTCAATGGGGAAAAATGGAAGGAGAGGTGGGGGAGAGTGGCACTTTTTCTGGTTTCAGCCTCTTGTTTATACGACTGTGGTAAGTGTTTAAAGATGGACTGTTAACTTTCCCGTTTGGCTTGACCACTCTAACCCCTGGCAGTTCAGGTCTCTCCATCTCAGATGAGCTCCAGACAGTGAGATGGCGAGATAGTAATGAGCTCCAGGGAGCTTCTGTGCAACTCGAAGATGCTAGTAAATGGAGATGCAGAAATAGAACCAAAAATGAAATACTACCCTGGCTCTGTCATGAATCACCTTTGCCAGTAATACATTTGTAAAATTTGTGAAATCACAGTGTCTTCGGCATATACGTAAAAACTAAAGAGCAAAGTTGAGGAATGACTAAAAATGATGAAGCTGATAATATCTTCTGCAGTGAGAGAGGTACATTACATTTACTTTGGCCATCATCTTTGAAAGCGTGAATCTATTTAGAGTTCTGACGGTAACTTTCTTCCACATGGGAAGTAGGGTGGTAGGATGGGAGATATACAATATAATGGTTACATTTTCTTGGAAAATGATTGAATCTGGTATTTTATTATTTTAAAAGCCTAAAAAGGAAGTAACCAGATCCTTGGGCAGAAGAGGGGAGGAGGTATAGTGATCTGATCTGTGAGTGGACAGTTGGCCTGCACTGTCACAATGTTTTGAGGATGGTCTGTAGTTGGAAATGGCTGTTTCATGTGAACAGGGGAATGGGCACTTGCTATAAGGCATCTGCCAATACCTACAGCAGCAGTCAGAATAGAGGACCATTAAATTCCAGCCTAAACACTCTAGGCCGGCTGTTATTTTTTGGCTGTCACTCACATTTGAGGTTTATTCAAGATATAGGGTGTACTAGATTCCCTACATGTCAAAGGGACTAAGGATTGGAGAGCCCTGAAGTTGAATTGGGATATGTTTTTACACCACAAAAGAGGCAGTAGGGTGCAATCTAAAGTTACATATTTAAACTTCTGTAAACCATTTATGAGTTATTTTTTCCATTAGCTGAGCAAAGATATTTATCTCAGCATTGCATGAATTAGCATGAGACCCACAATTTATAAATTCTTTAATTCCACCTGGAATTAAGGTATATATTTGTAAAACTGATATAATAGTTTTACAATAATATCTTACTGAAAGTCACATGACAATATCCTCAACACTGTTATAATTAAGGTTCCCGTTACATATCCATAATAGTCCTTTCAAATCAGAAACTGAGAGCACAAGTCAATATTACTTTGAGTAATTGAATAAGACCCAATTTTAGATGTTAATGTATAAAAGGAAGCCAGAATACTAATAATTGATAAGAAGCAATTTAAAACTTTTTGGAAGACAAGAGGTCAGGTATTATTTAAATCAAAGCTTTAGTAAAAACAAAAAAACAAAAAAACAAAAACACAACAACTCCAAAATAAATGCCAAAGATAGAAGAGAATTATTATAGATTAAAATGTAGGATATTATTAATATTTAAAATTTAAAAACATATTATTCTTGGTTTTAATATCTATCCATACTTCCTCTTAATTATTGGTTAAATTTCAAAAACATATTTCCTACAAAAACATCAAACATTATAATGGATTTAGAACTTTACAGGCCCAAAATTTTTAAAAAAGTAATTATTGTTATATTTTGGAACTTATAATATGTGATGAAACTCTGTACTGAATATATGAAAAAAATTGATAGATGTTAAAATAAAATTTTAAAATAATTGATTCATTTAGCAAAACTTTTTTAAGCATCTGTGCTGTCAGATACCATGCTAGGGCCTGATGACGCATATTTCAAAAATGTAATTTCTGAAAGGATCAAATTGAAGTTAAAATTAACTGGTGCTTTCTGATTATTTAAGTTTTTTTTTTTTTTAATTTTAAAAATATCAGAAAATTTGTTAGAAAAAATTTGCTTTTCCCCATTAATTTAATAGATGATTCAAAAATCAAACTAATTATAAATTCCATACTGAAGATAAGTTTGATAATCATGGCAGAAATTATGAAATTCTGTCTTATGTACATATGGTCTTTTGAATTCATCACTCTAAAAGTCACATAAGAACTAAACTTTTGATTTAAAAAAGCCCATGAAGAATATCTGCCAAATACTAAGAAAGTCAGATTTTTGTACTGCTCCAGAATATCCTTCCCCACACCTTCTTCCCTCCATGCCTTACACTTTTTTTCAGCAAATAGACAGCCACTTTCAAAAATGAGTTTTAAGCAGAAGAAAATCAGCGTGAGAACTACATAAAGACCCAGAAAAAATAATAAAAGATGAAACAACAAAAAAACACATTATGACTATATAGCACTTAAAAATCACAAAAATAGGTCCTTTAGATAAATAATTTCCTTTAGCCTCAGTGAAGTTTTATACATTAGAAAAAAAAAAAAAAAAAGAGCAACAACAAGAACCAAAAGGCCTTTCAGAAAAGGTACATTAAAAAAAAAAAAAAAGAAACTAGAGAAAGAAAGAAGGAAGGAAGGTAGCGAGGCCAAATTTCAAGACAAAATAAGAGGATGAAAAGTGAGCTGACACAGTTTGGAGGAAAAACGAAGAAAAAATAGCCGCATTTCAAGGGGAGGAGGAAGAGGAGGAAGAGAAAGAGGAAGAGGGGAAGGACGTGAAGGAAGAAGGAGAAGGAGAAGAAGAAATACAACTTAACACAGATTCGGGGTACTCAGGCATGAGGAATTCATGCAAAACAAAATGAAATAGAACGAAGATGTACAGGTATACATAATAGTAGAGATAGTTGACATTCAATTGACTGGTTTTCATACAGAAATGTACAAAAATAAAAAGGAACAGAAAATAATTCAAAATCATAACAAGCAAAACATAAACATTGATTAAATGAGTGTTTGAAGCTATGAATTGAAAGGAAACATTTATTCTAGGAAAAATTTATACGAAATGATTACTTTGTGGGTTTATGCCCATAAGTATCCTCATAGCTAATTCATTTACACGTCCCCTAACGGGAGGCTGCGCTAATGACTCTGCATCAAATAGCATCACCACTTATACTTGGTCCATGAATCCACACCTTGACTTACGTATTTTTTTCTAAAGCACTGATCACTGTCTGACATTAGATGGATACATAGATAAACAGACAAATAAATAGATATTCGTTTCTTGCCTCTCTCCCCAATTAGAATGCATGCTCCAAGAAGGCAACCTTATTCTTATACTATTTTACCTCCAGTGACTACACTGATACGTGGAAGGTATTTAATAAGTATTTATTGAGCAAACAAATTAAATTTAATAATTTTAATATATAAAGAATCATTTAGTAATATGGGCAGAAAAGAGCAGATCATGTTCAAGAGGCAAAACCTTATTAATCTGAGTTCTCCAGAGCAAAAACACTTGCTTAAGAACAAAGGGACAAGGAAACACTTATTCAAAGTGTATCCTGACAACTGACTTCTAAGTGTAAAGATAATAGACAGGAATTCACAAGAATGTTTGGAAAATACATGATTCCTTCTTGAAAAAATATTTTTGAAGATACAAGAAGGTCAAGAAATTAAACATTTCAACAATGAAATCCTGATAAAGAATGGGCGTGATCTATTAAATTCAAACAAAAGGCTAAACAACCTTGCGAATTCTGGTCACAGAAAAGTCCAACGATAAATGAATGGATAAAGAAGATGTGGTACATATATACAATGGAATATTACTCAGCCATAAAAAGGAAAGAAACTGGGTTATTTGTAGAGATGTGGATGGATCTAGAGTCTGTCATACAGAGTGAAGTAAGCCAGAAAGAGAAAAACAAATATCGTACATTAACACATATATGTGGAATCCAGAAAAATGGTACAGATGAACCTATTTGCAAGACAGGAATAGAGATGTAGATGTAGATAATGGACATGTGGACACGGGGTGGGGGGAAGGGGAGGATGGGACAAACTGGGAGGTTAAGACTGACATATATGCACTACCATGCATAAAATAGATAGCTAGTGGGAACATTCTATAAAGCACAGGAAGCTCAGCTTGGTGCTCTGTGACAACCTAGATGGGTGGGACGGGGTGGGGTGTGGTGGGAGGGAGGTCCAAGAGGGATGGGATATAGGTATACATATAGCTGATTCACTTCATTGTACAGCAGAAACTGACACAACATTGTAAAGCAATTATACTCCAATTAAAAAAAAAATTTAAATACAAATTAAAGAAAAAGAATGAAATGGGAATGCTATAAACCTTGAAACCATGAAAATATTAATAAAATTACTGATAATTAAGATATAGGGGAGGTCTATCCACCTCACTACAAATAACTCAATTTTGTTTCTTTTTATGGCTGAGTAATATTCCATTGTATATATATGCCACATCTTCTTTATCCATTCATCTGTTGATGGACACTTCGTTTGCTTCCATGTCCTGGCTATTGTAAATAGAGCTGCAATGTACATTGTGGTACATGACTCTTTTTGAATTATGGTTTTCTCAGGGTATATGCCCAGTAGTGGGATTGCTGGGTCGTATGGTAGTTCTATTTTTAGTTTTTTAAGGAACCTCCACACTGTTCTCCATAGTGGCTGTATCAATTTACATTCCCACCAACAGTGCAAGAGGGTTCCCTTTTCTCCACACCCTCTCCAGCATTTATTGTTTGTAGATTTTTTGATGCTGGCCATTCTGACAGGTGTGAGATGATATCTCATTGTAGTTTTGATTTGCATTTCTCTAATCATTAATGATGTTGAGCATTCTTTCATGTGTTTTTCATACAGAGTGAAGTAAGTCAGAAAGAGAGAAACAAATACCGTATGCTAACACATATTTATGGAATCTAAGAAAAAAAAAATGGTCATGAAGAACCTAGGGGCAGCACGGGAATAAAGATGCAGATCTACTAGAGAATGGACTTGAGGATATGGGGAGGGTGTAGGGTAAGCTGGGACAAAGTGAGAGAGTGGCATGGACATATATACACTACCAAACGTAAAATAGATAGCTAGTGGGAAGCAGCCGCATAGCACAGGGAGATCAGCTCGGTGCTTTGTGACCACCTAGAGGGGTGGGATAGGGAGGGTGGGAGGGAGGGAGACACAAGAGGGAAGAGATATGGGGATATATGTATATGTATAACTGATTCACTTTGTTATAAAGCAGTAACTAACCCACCATTGTAAAGCAATTATACCCCAATAAAAATGTTAAAAAAAAAGAGAAAGATATAGGGGAGGAATGGTTGTGTGCAAAGATTCTAATTTCTATCATCCATTGCTGGGAACTGATACTATTTAAATTTGAAATACGAGGTTAAAATAATTCAATTTTTAAAAAGTTTTTTATAATCTTGTTTTCTTAATTTTAGAGGTATCACTGGGAGCTGAATAATATTTTATTTATTTATTTGTGTATGTTTATGTATCTCATTATGTACATCTCTATATTCTTCCAATTATATGTATTATTAACATAGATGCCTCCATTTTCTCATCTATGAAACGGGGATAAAAATAGTATGTATTGCATAGGGAAGTAGAAGGATTAAATAATTGATACACGTTTAAGAAATTAACACCTGGCCCAGCTATCATCTATTTGCATAACATGCATGTTAAAGATGATAGTTTATCAGGGGGATGATTTGATAATAGTGAAAATAAAACTTTGCTGCTTAAATTTTTAAAATAATGAGCACCTATTATTTCTATGAAGATAAAAATAGCCTTTAATACATATTGTTATTAACTAAACAAGAAATATGGGGAAATAGCACTATTTTATTGCAATAGGTGACAATTATGTCTACTTCTGTATAATATCGGTCATAGAGTTTTAAAATTCACTATCCTGGATGTACTTTTTTTATAATTTTTTTGTTTCTGAATATGAATCTATTAAAACCCACGTAATCATTTTCCAAAGCTGGTGACGTACATCCTCCCCCTGCCTTTCAATGTTGCTTTGCTCTCTCCTACAGAAAACTTATTTGGAAATAAAGCATTATGCTCTTGCTAATATCACTGCCTTAGTGACAGCCACCTATATTTAGAATTCTTTAGTAAATTTTAATGGGTAAGTGGAGAAGTAGGGAACTGAAGAGGACAGCCTGTATACAGTAGTGCTTGGGAAGACTTCTAAAACATGGCGATGCCGCCAGTTTTAAGCAGGTTCCGTTTCTCAGCAAGGATTAAGAAAGCTGACACATACCATTCAACTGGTCTTCCTACTCATGTTTAAAATAATCCCTGAGGATGCATAATGAGCAAATGCTTTTATTTCTTCAAAATTGAATTTCAAATTTACGACCAGTATCTCCTATGGGTTTTACTTTGTTTTTCTTTAACCTAGAATTGTTTATATATATTTATAATTTAGAACACATAGGGCATTAAATACCTCACCGCATGAACTCATTACATATAAAATAATGCCTTTTTTATTTGGTATTTATTCTAGTAATTATGATAACTGAGAAGTGTTGGTTATAACTAATTAAAATCAGGTGGAGTAATACCCATACTATCTTTTATAAATGAGATAGCATTCACTGAGACCACATGTGCCTCATAAAGATAACCATTCAATACTGAATGATGGTAAATATTAAATCAATGACAGTTATTCATGATAAAGAATAAAACTGGTGATTTTTCCCCGTTGAAATTACAAGGGGACAAAAATCTTGGTACATGATGCCCTCTAGTGGAGTTTTTAAAACAGGCAGTTAAATTATGTTTTAGTACCCTTTCAACAGCTGCAGTACAAAGTTTACTAACAGTTACTTTTAAAGACAAATTAACTTATTTCTTTTAAAATGCTAAGTACTAGAAAATAATTTCCATTAATTGTTTGCAGGTTGTTAATTGCTTGATAGGTTTTACTTTTAAAAATCAAGAACTGTAAAACAAAAATGTCTCTTCTAGCCATTAAAGACCAAGAAGGTGTGATTCATGTAAAATGGAAAGTAGAAATACAGAACTCAGGCATATAATTTTATTCCCTTAGGATCTTTGGAAAGAAATGTTATCAAAGCTGACTCTATAAAACTATCATCAAAAACTCTTCTCTAGGGCTTCCCTGATGGCACAGTAGTTAAGAATCCGCCTGCCAATGCAGGGGACACAGGTTTGAGCCCTGGTCTGGAAAGATCCCACATGCCACGGAGTAACTAAGCCTGTGCGCCACAACTACTGAGCTCTCATGCCACAACTACTGAAGCCCACGCTCCTAGAGCCCGTGTTCCACAAGAGAAGCCACTGTAATAAGCCCGCGCACCGCAACGAAGAGTAGCCCCCGCTCTCCACAACTAGAGAAAGCCCGTGTGCAGCAACAAAGACCCAACACAGACAAAAATAAAAATAAATAAACTTATAAAAGAAAAAAGCTCATCTCTACATCTAGGATGACTAAAAATGTACTTCACTTTCTTGGTGGAAAACAATAATTTGAAAAGCCCATCACTAAGTCACTAATATGAATTAGAGTTCTATTATTCAAAGTGTGTTTTAGGAAACATTTATTTCATTAATCGATTTTTAAAGTGGGAGGGCAGGAAGGGATGGTATTAGTGAGGTCTACATTCAAATAAGATTGAGAAACCCCAAGTGCTTAACCACAGTTTTCTACTTATCATACTTTTAGAAAGGCTGAGTATTAAATGGGCTAGTATAGCATCGATTCAAGGTCCTAGGCATTTTATAGCAAGGGCACCCTAGCAACTGAATGGGGCTCTAAAGTGAAATTTCAAGTGACCAGGTCAAAACAGCCATTAATACTGGTAAATTCAGATCCTCTTCCCTCCACCGCCCCCCCGCACCTCTCTCTCACCTTCCTCACCTCTCACCACCCACGCAGACACCCTAAATCATGACATGCATCATACATTTGGCTGACTAATTTCGGGAGACACCACGCCTCCAAAGCAAGGTTTGGCAAAGCACGGATGGCATAGCCCTTCACCTCTTTTGGTAAATACATTTTTACTGGAACACGGCCACGCTCTTCTGTTTCTGTGTTGTCTGTGGCTGCCTTCCTGTTACAATGGCAGAGCTGAGAGGTTGTGACAGAAACTATGGCTCACAAGGCCTAAAAGATTTACAGATAACATTTACCCAATTCTGCTCTAAAATATTTTTGTTTTCTCAACCAATTCCATGAAGCTCTCCATCGATGGCTTTGTCACTGACCCATCACAGTTCTAGAGATCCTGCCTTTCATCTTTCAGAACAGAGTAGGGCAGAAAGTTAATTCTAGGCCTTGGTGTCTTCTGAGGGGATATAGTATGAAGTGCACGTCTGATCCCATGACTGCTAAAGCTGATAATGCTGACGACCCTTAAAAGTGAGTGTCTCTAAGCCAATTCACCCATTCTGTCAGTGGACAGAGCAGCCCTGCAGATCAAATGAGGTAAAAGAGAAGCAGTCAGCTGTGTTCTCTCCCTTGCCATCAGAACTTTTAGAATAAACTAGGAAAAAATTTTCATGCACCAGTCAAACTCATTTAAAGGGTTAGTTTTTTAGCCTAAACACGTTACATTCTTTTTCATATTGTTTTCAGGTTAGTCAGGCAAGAAGTATTCTTCATCCTATCATTGCTGCTGTAAAAAGTTTTGTTTGCAAACCCAATCTCTATGCTTCTTAAGTCTCTCAAATGTATGTTTCCAAGGCCATGAGACTTCCACTTACTAATAATGGTCATTATCAGTTTTGAGTATATTCAACAATGCCCCTTTTCCCTTTAGTTGAGTTTAGGAAATATGTAGAGTTGTTTTAGGTAACCATGACACTATGTTGACTTAAAAAGGTTAAGGTTGGACTTAGCTATTTGAGTCAGACAGCTCTAACTGTAACACACGTCAGCTGAGAGAAAGCACAGTCTACCTTATATGGAATGAAGCCACTAGTAAGGCTCGGGGGAATAAAGCATAATGCTGTCCAGTGATAGAGCAGCTCTCAGAAAACTCAGGTCAATTGAGGCTGAGTACCCTCAGGTAAGTTACTTCAACGTGTATTCAATTATCTGCCCCTCTATAAATAACAAAATCATAAGCCCCCTATGATGGAAGGTACATGTGTAGACAGAGTGACATGATATAGTCAGAGAAAGAAGTAAGTGAACAAGCAGCAACTACAAAAGCATGTTTATAACTTCATAATTTTCTCTGGGAAATCTGTTTTCAGTCTACTGTATAAAATCATGATAAATGGAAGCATGTTTTTCCCATCATATTTTAAAACAATGGCCATCGTCTGAATTTGTCTTTAAAAAGTCAGAAATTGCTGCAATTTATTCAACAAAGACTTCTCTCAATTGGGATAAACTTTCACAGAATGGCCACCTTACGGTTTGTGAAGGAGGTTTTATGTTCTTACTATTTAAATTTACCAGCTTTACTTTCACAAGGCACAGAAGGAATTTGATCATAATTGATAGAACTTGCAAGGTCTGGGCTCTCTTTGAGGTTCTGTAAAACTGTCTTTACATTAGCCAAAATGTGATGGTGCACTAAAAGGTCATTCTCTTAATATCAAGGAATTAACACAAATTATAACAATCACATTTGAAAATCTATAAGTTGAATTTATATGTAACATTATAATGGTATTGAACTTGTTATATTAATTCTAATAAACATTTATACTAAAATAACTTTCTCTATATATCTTTTTTATCTTTCCCTTGATTTTGTGAGGTAAAATCATTGTCCTCAGGCATAAACTTTTGTTTATGGAAATCCTTTTTTGTTTTGGAAATATTTTGTGCTTAATAAATATCTGTTAAGATGAGAAAATATTAGCAAACTTCAGATTGTAACATAAATGTGTAAATATGTATTCAAACTTTTTTAGAAACATAATTTGTATTGTAAAATGCTATAAATAAAAGGCCTATTTTCTGATTATTTTTCCTGTAAAGAATGCCTAGAACCTAAAGCTAAAGAAATTGTAAAAATAGAATTTAAAGCTATCTTTTTTCTAAACTTGAACACTTGAAAGAAAACTACATGCAGAATGGTTGCATTTTCTAAAGAAGCAGTTGAGTGAATTAATTTAATGAATATTATGATACATTATTCTATTTCAGTATTGTTTAAGGTAAAGATTGAAGGATTCATAATTTGAACTGATACTTATCCCTTAATTGTTTTAGTATATGGAATGGACAATACAAATTTCACGTTTCATGCTGTCTTCCCCAATGTCTGTTTAAATGCTTTTCTCTTATTTCCTGTTTGCCACACAGATATTCACAACTGCAACAATTTTACCAATAATACAAAATCTTTAATAAGAAAAAGTAGCAGTAGCTGTGTGTATGTGTGTTCATCTCTCTTTTTCTGTGTGTGTGTGTGTGTGTGTGTGTATGTGTGTGCAAGAGATGCTTGGTAAAGCATCTGAAGTTCTGGTGTAACTTTATTCAGTAAGGCAAATTGTCATATGATTGTAATGGGAGGCACATTCCATTTTATAGCTCTTCAAACACTTTATAGGTGCAACATGTGCCTCCCTGTAATAACCTTTTAAATATTCAATTCCATAAAAATTATGTTCTTACTTATACTGAAATGAACTCCTGTGTAATCCACTGTTGAGGTGGAATTAGTGTGAATTTGCTGCACAAAGAGTCATCATTAATGGAAACATTCATCTCCAGACAAAGACATTCTAATTTATTAAACTTCTTTCAATATATGTTTCCTTTCCTTTAATTGACTTACTTGTTCTGTTCAGATCCTTTTCAGTCTTCTAGCAAAGAAGAAGAAGAAGAAAAAGGAGAGGGAGGAGAAAGAGAGGAAGAGGAGAAGAAAGAATAAAGAAGAAGGAGGAGGAGGAAGAGAAGGAAAAGGAAAGAGAGGGAGAAAGCTAGGGGGTGGGAGCTTTACCTTGGCAAGCAAAAATTGGTGGTTTGGAGAGAAAAATGTAGTGGCTGCCTAATAACAAGGAAAGCTACTCTAGTTCAGAGTAATTTGGAATATCTTGTTCATCAACTTAACAGTCTACGTACTAGACAAAAGGCATAAGAGGGGCAATAAAAATGAAGGCGAGACATATGTCTCCATAGATTTACTCTGGTAAAGTAGATCAAACAGGTAGACAAAGGATGGTAACACAAGAGAGATTGCTGTCAGTAACACGCACAGTGCTGGGTTTACAGAATGATGGGGTTATTTATTGTTGTGACTTTAAGATAACAGTTTCAGGAAAGAGTTAGCATTTGAGGTATGTCTTGAAGGATGGATATGGCAGTAGGTATGGGTAAAAGAGGGAATTCCAGGCCACAGGAACAGTGTGTGCCAGTGCACAAAGGGATAATCAGGGGCATTTGGGGAACAGTAATTGACTCAAGCAGGACAAAATGTAAACTCGAGTAAGAGGGTTACTGACTGGAAATATATTTAGAGAAGAGCTTGGAGAATGTCTTGTTGAGTAAATAAAGAATCAGCATTTCATTAAGACAAAACAAGGGGTTGCAGAGGGCTTTGTTTTTATTGTTAATGTTATTATTATCATACGACTGTTCTTAATATGCAAGTGTGTTGAGATTTCATGATTAGATATTGGCTTTACAAAAAAAGTCTCTCATGGCAATGAAGAAGACTTAAAATAGAAAAAGACTGGAGGCAGTAATAGTAATTAGAAGATTAAATATATGGGTGACAAATAGTAAGACCCCTAACCAGCATGTAGCATGAGAAAAGAAGGTGGAACAGAAGCGATGCTAAAGATAGAATTAATAGAATTTATCAGTAGATTGAAAGTAGGAACAAGGAAAATGGGTCAAATTAACCTACAAGATGCCAATACTAAGTTCAAAACTAAGTTTCAGAGAAAAGAAATAGGAAAATAATGAGACAAAGCAATTTTGAGAAAGAATTGATGAGTTTGGTTCTGAATATGTTGAGTTTCAAGTGTCATGGAGACCTACACGCAACTCTTGAACTTTAGGTAAGTGAAAATATGAAACTTGTGAGTTATGAGGAATTTGAATTTGTTATCTATTAACCAAATATCTAAGCCTCACACCTGAAAAGTTACAGAGCTCATAGGAGGTTACTACAAGGCATTTATGTGGCAGGTGAGTACACACTGCCAGTACTTTATGCAGCACCATTACCCACATTCTGGGAGTGTCAGTTATCTGACCAATCAACTCAGACTTCCTAGAGCTCCTGTTGAGACCTGGCTCTGTTTTACATAATGAGATGAAAGCTTGTGTTAGATGGAGACCCCACTAATAATGCTTAGAGTCTGTTAACCAGCTTGTTAAAAATAAGAGAGTGAGAGAGCTATGGTGGTGTACAAAACTAGGACTACGTCATTTGAAATCTAGTATGACAGCTTGAAAGTGGGCTCCTTGATAAAGATGTAGCTCAGAAGCAGCCGCCTACCAAGGTCTCTAGAGACCCTGAACACGACTATGCAGGAGCCCCAAGTAGATACAATGCAGGTTTTCCGGGACACAGTGGGCTGGGAGAGGACTTTGTACAGCTTTAGCCCATCATCTTGAATCTACCAGTGGATTTTCAGTTAGCATTTGCATAGCTATATTTAAGTTGTAATTTAAGTAATTTTAGATGAATTTGTTCTCCAAATATTACAAATATTATCCAGGCTACTAGAAATAAAGGTGGGTAGGGGTTTACTTACCTATCTCTCCATTCAAATCTCTGAATAGCAATTCTTCAAGGAAGGGTGAGAACAAGAGGATATAAATTTATAGGGAAGGTCTTTATATCCTTTCAGCAATCTCTCCAAATGTACATTCCTTTTTTTAAACTAATTTTTATTGGCGTATAGTTGTTTTACAATGTTGTGTTAGTTTCTACTGTACAGCAAAATGAATCAGTTATACATATACATACACGCCCTCTTTTTTGAATTTCCTTCCCATTTAGGTCAGCACAGTGCATTCAGTAGAGTTCCCTATGCTCTACAGTATGTTCTCATTAGTTATCTATTTTATACATAGTATCAATAGTGTATATATGGCAATCCCAATCTCCCAATTCCTCCCACCCCCCTTCCCCTTTGCTATCGATATGTTTGTTCTCTACGTCTGTGTCTCTATTTCTGCTTTGCAAATAAGATCATCTATACCATTTTTCTAGATTCCACATGTATGTGTTAATATATTTGTTTTTCTCTTTCTGACTTCATACATTTCTTGCATTGTGAAAATTAGAAGTGTAGAACAGTTTTTGGTAGTCCTTTTAAACACTTGATCAATTTACCATATTGTTTGTCATCGAGAAAAATTGGTCTCAACATTTTTAACTTTACAAATCTGTGTACAGCCAAATCTCAGTTTCTTTGCAGCAACGTGAGTGTGATTCTGTGGTATAAGCTGGTAGTGTCATGGATTTACCAATCTATAATTTTTCTGCAAATAACATTGTTTAGAAATACTTATGAAGGTACTTTACCAAAATCCATGGTGTTATGGGCTGAATTGTGTCCCTTCCAAGTTCATGCGTTAAAGCCCTAACTGCCATTACCTCAGAATGTGACTGTACTTGGAGATAGAGTCTTTAAAGAGGTGATTACATTCAAATGAGGTAACATAGGAAGGGCTCTGATCCATATGACTGGTGTCCTTATAAGAAGAGGAAATTAGGACATAGACACACACAGAGGAGACAACCATATATAAATCAGTGAGGGAGACCTAGTGGAAGCCAACCCTGCCAACACCTTGATCTTAGACTTCTAGCATCCAGAACTGTAGAAAATGAATTTCTGTGTGGAAGCCACCCAATCTGTGGTACTTTGTATGGCAACCTTAGCAAACTAATATACATGGCAACAAAGATATAGCCTTTGAACTGCCACTGCTCAATAGAATGAAAGCAATATGATCAATGCTTTTATATTGCTTAAATAAAAGCAATTTCCATAAAAAATATAGTTTTTCATTACCCCAAATGAGAATTCTTAGAAAGTATGTTCTAATTTTAAAACTTGTGTTAGTATAACAAAACAAAATGCAGTATCTAGTACCAGTTTTTTAATTATCTCTAAGGAAAAAAAAAAAAAACAAAGTTATAAATGAAGCAATTGGATTCTGCTCAACAAAATGAGTGAGTTTGCACTGAGCATAGTTTTTGTTGGAGGCTGGTCAAGTATTACATAGCATCCTCTCATTCAGTAAACAGCCAGGGATTCATAATAAATATGCTTTATGGACATATAATAGTTTGGTTTACTTTTGTTAGAATCCAAAGATTTCATTTAAGGAAGAAGTTGATAAAGCAAAGTGTAAATGTCCTACAGTATTGTTGAAAAGAATACATATTTGAAGAAAAGAGTAATTTTTTTCTCAGGGTACTTTTATTGTCTTTCAGTATTTTTAATAATACATTTGTAACTCCTTAGCAAACGTAACTTCTACATGTAGGGACACATAGCTAATTTATTACGAAAAGATAAAATGCTATTTTGGGGGGTCATTTCTATCACGGAGTAAGAATTATCTTAAACCTAAAGCAATCACCTAGACTTTTTTTCTTCTGAAAGAACTAGTCTAACATACCCTGTGATTATGGCTGGTTCTACTTTACTTTTTTCCAGGAAAGCAGCCAAATTCCAGTAATTAACAATATTTATAGCTGGGTTAAATCTCATTGCTGTAGTTTAAACACTTTTCTTTTTAAAGTCCTTGTTTATGCTCATTTTAAATGTGGTCTCCTGTTTACTTCAAAGCTAGTCTACACGTTGTGTCCTGCCTGAAGAACCTTCTGGGATTTGGGGCTTTTAGGAAACTCAGAATTTCAATATTTGGAAACTTCATTCTCTGCATGGTCATATACAGTACAAGTCTAGGAACAGTCTTGAATTTTCCACTATTTCATCTTTTCCCCTTTAGTGCGTATGCAAATTTGTATTTATATATTCATTTATGAGATTATTTGATTACAGTTTGTCTCCCTTATATACCAGACTACACACATTTTTGCTTAACCTTGCTCAGCACCTAGCTCAAGATGGACACATAACAAGCCCCCAGTAAATCTTGGTTTCTAAACTAGGTTGTACAGTCTAATAAATAATGTTGAATAAACTCTTCTTTGGTCTTAACCTCCCTCCATAAACCACATTAACATATTTCTGTGAAAAACAGACTTGAATTGTGGATATTTTGGTAATCTTTCTTTTTGTTAATCATAAATCATCTGATTCCACTGTAGGATATATTCCACTGTAGGATGTATATTCTTCCCATTTATTGAATATTTACTATATATCATGCATTGTGCAAAGCATGTATCATGACAAAAGCATCTAAGGTATGAACTATTAGAATCCCTAATAAAAAAAAATGCAAACAAACAAACAAAAAAGGCTATTCATGTTTAGAAGGAATAGGTAATCTTTAAGACAATACATGTAGGAAATGAGTACAACAAGGTGGGAAATTGGGTCTGATAAACCTACATACCTGGGATCAACAACCAGATATCCATGTTTGAGTGCATGGTTATTTTGAACACCCTCTCTTCTTCCTTTTATCTTTTGAGTGAGTGGGTTAGAGAGCATCTTAAGCTCCTTTATGATCCCAGCCATCCATTGCCAATTGCACTGATTGGGTAATTCCATTCTAGGAAAAAATATCACTACTGATTTCCAGATCCACCAGACAGAATCAAATGAGCTGGGAGAAAATAAAATCTTTGTAAGGTCTAAAATGTCTAGGTAACAAGAGAAATTAATATGTTTATATCACATGAATGTGTGGGCAGACTTTAATTTATGAAAAAGAAATGACTCCAACTGATACTGCTTTTATGTGAACGTGGCTAACATGAGCTGAAAAGTCCCACCAAGATTTTATAAACTATGAACAAAAAAGAGACATTAAGCTTATTTAAGATCAATTATGATTATTTTGGTACCTAAAATTTTTCTGTTTTGTGATTATAGCTTAACCTTTAAAATTAGAATACCTTACATATTTATTTCAGCTTATCTTTTTCCAGGGGGTTTACCTATACTAATTAACTTGGTTCTCTCAAACCTGTGAAGTAGCTTGGTGCTCTGGTCCTATTTTCAAACATGAGGAAAAGAGTTCTGAGAATCTTGGTAATTTGCCCAAGGTCATTCATAAAAAGGAGCAATTAAGGCTCCTGCTGCTAGAATTCTTTGTGCTATATCTCACTCCTTTTCTAAAATTTGAGTGTTATTGTTAATGGACCTTACCAAAAGGAATAAACCAAACAAATGCTAATGATAATATCCTTTTCCTAAACAGGAAATATTTTATCACATAAACTTTAATTACTATCATCACAATAGGATAATACATTCCAAAACAAAACAAAAAAAAACTGGCATCACTCTGAAGAAAGAGAAACAAACAAAAGACTGAGAACTTACAGGGAAAACCTGGTGTTAGACATTCAGAAATAAACAGTCCTAAACTATAAGCAGTACCATAAAAACAAAATATACAGTGCAGGATTTTAATCCAAGCCTTTCAAAGGTTTCCTTAGAAAATATGATATGCCTTTCTTCACTAATGCAAAAAGCAGATCTTCCAAGTTAAAATGCCCATCATGTACAAGAAGAAAGAAAAAAAATAAAGAAATCATGATTTAAAGGGACTGAAAGCTGCTGTTTGTATCAAGTACTATGAATCAACCCTAACCTGACCTTCATATGGAATATTTAATATCTAGCAGAGGACTTGGGCTTTGAACATCAAAATCTCATTTCAGATTACTCATCTGTGAAATTCTAGGAGACATTAGAAAATCCCATGGAAGATAACAAATAACCAAAAGGAAATATCAGCAAACAAACCAACAGTGTTTTTAATGGAGCATAAGAAACCTTTTTGAAGTGTTCTGACTGATCTATGGAACTTGAAGTCTCATATTTTATAAGAAAATATTTTAAAACATAATAAAATATTATATATTCTACCATAGAAAACTAGCAGATGACTTAAAGTAACCAGAATATGGAGAAACAAATATATTTTAATGTATTTTCTTCCAGAGATATAATAATGCTCAACCATCTTTTAAATAAAATAATTTTTAAGTTTCATGGAACATCAGTAGAGAAAAAACACTGCACTAAAATGATTATCATGGCCTCAAACCATACCGTCAGTCACAGGGGGAAAAGTAATCAAATTACTGTTCTCCTGCAAGTCACCCCCCACCCACCTTCTAGTAAAATCACAAGACTCACTATATAACTGAGAAGTAATTCAATTCATAATGACATCTTTATAGAATGATTACGTCACTTTTTGACCTACATAAGCTAAAGAGAATGTTGCCTTATCAGAGTCAGCCTTTACATTGTAGAAAACTTGATAACAATAACCTGAATTAACCACGGTAAGAAAGAGAAATCCCACTCTCTGGGCCCATGATTGCTCATGGTTGGATTTATTGGTCTGCCAACTTATCAATATGTATAGTAGTGATTTTTTTAAGGTAGTGTTATTGTTTAATTTACATGAAACGGAATAGCAAATTTGAATACCTCTCTGGCAAAATTATGTGGCTAAAAGAGCCCAAAGAGATGAGTTGTTTTCCTTTTTTTAAATTTTATTAGACTAGAGTTGATTTACAGTGTTGTAAATCAGTTTCAGGTGCACAGCAAAGTGGTTCAGTTATACATATACACAGATTCATTCTTTTTCAGATTCTTTTCTCATATAGGTTATCACAGAATATTGAGTAACGTTCCCTCTGCTATACAGTAGGTCCTTGTTGGTTGTCTGTCTTATATATAGTGGTCTGTGTACACTAATCCCAAGCTCCTGATTTATCCCTCCCCCAACATTTCCCCTTTGAGAGATGAGTATTTTTAAACGGTGGCATTTCAGAAGCTTTAGGAGAAAATAATCCTGTACAGCACAATAGTAGCTACAAGTCTCACTGAGAGCTTCTTCCTTCTCTTTTCCCCGGTGAACACCACTGAGATCAAAGCCTGTGGTTTTCGAGGCCATGACCTTTATCCACCACTTCTCATCAGGATTCTATGCGCTTGACGATTGTTTTTCAGGACAGCGGGACCCACAGGGAAGTGGGACTGGAGGACGGGGCTGACGCAGAGAAAGGTGAGGTTTGTAGGATGGAAGCAGGGGGAGGCTGGGAGATGGAAGCAGGTAGGTCAGGCCAACGGCATTCGTAGAGAAGGCCCACCTGCTCTTTTGGAGAGGAGAGGAAGGGAACAGAGCCTAGCATTTATCTGTGGCTTCACTTCCGAAAGGCACATTTAACTCCGAGATCCATGGGGGTGTGTGTGGGTGGAGTCAGAGGAGTTCCTCTGATATTCTTACAGCATGGTTTATAGCCCGGTCCTTTCAAGGTGTTTCAGGAAGAATTCAGATAAAGCAGAAGTGTGTTCAAACTGGTAGACCTGATTGACCTGTTAAAAGTTCAGTTTGGCCAATACCACGTTTTACCTTTTTTTCTTAATACTTTGGGTTTGCTAGAGTCCACACATCCTCTGTTGTCTTATACTTAGTCCTCTTCAAAAGGGCATGAAGGAGGGCTCCCCTGGTGGCGCAGTGGTTGAGAATCTGTCTGCCAATTCAGGGGACACGGGTTCGAGCCCCGGTCCGGGAAGATCCCACATGCCACGGAGCAACTAAGCTCATGTGCTGCAACTACTAAGCCCGTGTGCCACAACTACTGAGCCTGCGCTCTAGAGATTGTGAGCCACAACTACTGAGCCAACGTGCCACAACTACTGAAGCCCGCATGCCTAGAACCCATGCACCACAACGAAGAGTAGCCCTCAGTCGCCACAACTAGAGAAAGCCCATGCACAGCAACGAACACCCAACGCAGCCAAAAAAAAAAAAGGGCATGAAGGCGTGTGAGTTTTCAAGCCCTTTTCCGGAGCACTGGACAAGGAGTCTAGTGTCGGAGGCTATTAACTCCAGAAACACTATTATCACTGGAAAACCTTTAACCTATCGGGGTGTGTGTGTGTGTGTGTGTGTGTGTGTGTGTGTGTGTTTATGAACCTGTAGTAATTTCCATGTAATGTTGGATGTTTTGTCCTTAGAAATATATACTCATTGCTAAAGAATGAGAAATGATATTTTTGGTTTAATTCGTATATTGAGCAAATTCATACACAGCAACTAAAATGTACAGATTTAAAATAGACATAATATTTTGAGCTACTCACTGAACTTTTATAGAATGTAAAGAAACATGCTTTTGTTCTTAGGGTTCCTTCTCTCTATATCAAAAAAGTTTCATTATTTAGCTAATTTTTAAAGCTATGTTATCACATTTTCAACTGCATTTTCTCATTATACTCTGTTAGAGAAAGGTTTCTGTATAGTTCATATAAATGCTCGGCCACCGTCTTACTATTCCTTCCTGGGCATTTTTTTCATTCATTCATTCATTCATTCATTCATTTATTTATTTATGGCTGTGTTGGGTCTTCGTTTCTGTGCGAGCGCTTTCTCTAGTTGCGGCAAGCGGGGGCCACTCTTCATCGCGGTGCGTGGGCCTCTCATTATCGTGGCCTCTCTTGTTGCGGAGCACAGGCTCAGTAATTGTGGCTCATGGGACTAGTTGCTCCATGGCATGTGGGATCTTCCCAGACCAGGGCTTGAACCCGTGTCCCTTGCATTGGCAGGCAGACTCTCAACCACTGCACCACCAGGGAAGCCCCCTGGGCATTTTTTATTGCAAAAAAGATTCACTCTATTAAATGTAAAGTTCTCCAAGTCTTGTTTTCTCACTTCTTCCAAACAGAGCCTGGAGATGGGACACTTGGTGGCTCATGGCAGCGTGCATAAGGTCAGCACAAGAGCCTGAAAAATAGCCTAGGCCCATCTTCCGCCGTCTCCCTCCGGGCCTCCTCATGTATTATTAAAGCCAGCAGGGCTTCCGGGACGGCTGAACAAAGCTGACCATCCTCCACCCACGAATTCCGTCCGCAGGCTTCTGAATGTTCGCCAATGCTCTGTGTCGCCTGCACATGGCAGATATAATTGGCAAACTGAATGAAGAATTTCCTATTCTTACCAGGCAGTATTCCAGATAGAAGATAAGAATAGCCTGAATAGCTAAGCTGGCATGTGAAAGGGGCTCTTCTTTTCATGTAACACTTATTATGAAGATGCAAATTTCCTCTCAACCAGAATCGATGTTTGTGGCTGCTCAGGAGACATTCCTTTAGCTGGCAGCAATTTGTGTCCCCAGTGTCTTACTTTTCAATATTTTCCAATTCCATTTTGAGATGATATAATAACATCGTCTCAGAATTCTCTAAAGACATATATTGACAAATATTTGTAAATTATATCAAATCATATCCTTTGTGTTGTATTATTTCTATATTCAAAATGCCATAACCAGGGATTTGTCCTACTCCATGTTCACTTCACTGAAACCTAAGTTAGTAAAACTGAATAAAGTCATTGGTTCAGACCCACATTTTGGTTAAGTAATATCCCACAAAAAGAGTCACTAAGTATCTATGCATCATTCTGGCCACTTGGTACGTAGCTATTTTTAAAAGGTATCTGGCTGATGTGTTTACCCTGTTCACATAGGTTATTTTGTAATTTTGTTCCCATCAGTATATTTCATTTACTAAGTCATATATGCTGTGCATAGATATGCTCTAAAATAATCATTAAGCTTTTACAAGGAAAAGAAAATAACCTTGGTCACACATTTGACTCACTCTCCAAATTTCTTCCCTTGGTGTTTCTAGATACTTGGTTTTCCTTCTAGAAATGGTCAATGCATATAAAGAAAAAGAAAAGGTCATCATTATAGGACCATATACTAGGTTTCCACACCTTAACTTTTCACCATAACCACTTTTGAAACCTGACAATTCGTATCAAGTTGACAACTAGATTTACTATCAGCATAATTACTAAATTTTAATTTGTTATTAGATTAAAAGCAAGCATATAAATATGAATACAGGGGACGCAGAAATGCTATTCACTCATTCTTGAACTCACTGCACATGCATGACCGCATGTGTTGCGTGCCAACTACTGCAGAGCACTCCACTAACCCTGCAGATAATACCCGGTTCTACAGCTCACCCTCCGCCATCCAGGACCTCACAGCCAGAGGAGCGATGCCCAGCTTGCTATGTAGCATGTCAAGTGTCTTTTTAGGCCATCTAGTCTTTCACGTCCCCCCTCACTCCCTCTGTAAGTCTCTTTGCCTCTTTCTGTCTCCCTGAGGCTGTTCCTTTCACATCCTCAGTCTGGCTCTGTACCCACAGGTAGATGTTTCCTCTCTCCCTTGCCTACCTATCTTCCTTTACCTCTTTCTAGCTTCCTTTCTCTCATTCCCTCTTGCTCTCTGACCACCATTTTCTCCTTCTGTCCTCTTCTTAGCCCTTCCTTCATCCTCAATCTTCAGAAATACACCATCTTTCTATCCTCTTCTCTCTATTCCTGCTGTCCATCCAGTTTCCTGTGTCTGTACTTCCCTTTCTCTGCCTGCCTCTCTCTTCTCCTTGTAAGTGAAAAGCTGCTTGTTGGTCACATTCCTGTCCCCCCTCACCTGGTCCACTGCTACTTACACATCAAGCCTTAGTATAAATGCTACTTTCAGAAAGCTATCTCCCTTAACCAGATTAAATACTTTTTTTTAACCTATAATCCCATACTCTTTCATTCTTTCTTCAAGGTCTCAATTCATCTACAATTATGTTTTTAAAATGAATTTTAAAAATTTTTGAAAGAGAACACATAATTTTAAAAGAGAATATAAAGTAATGCAGTAGAAACTCTCCCACCTTCCCCTGTTCCCCTCCAGCCAAATTTCCCCACAATTCTCCCTACCACCATCTGCCATACCTAGGTGACCATTAGTTTTAGTTACTTTTGAATCTTTGCATAGTCCCTTTGTCTATTTACAAACAAAAATGAATATGTATATTCTGATTCCTTTTTAATTATACACAATGTATTATCAGCTTATACATACAATTACACACTATATTTTTTATCATAATATGTTCTGGAGATCTCTCTATATTAGTAAATAGACAGCTTAATCATTTGTTTCTGAAAGCTGCATTCTATTTTATTGTTTGTGTGTATCATAAATTGATTAAATCACTGCCTATTGATGGATATGCCAGTTGTGCCTGATACAAACAAATAAATAATCTTGAGTATACATTGTTTCACATATGTGTGAGTTTAGGATGAATTTCTAAAAGTGGAGATGCTTGATAAAAGATGATGTACATTTTTATGGGCAATATATGAGAGTAGCTGTTTCCCCACATTTTTGTCAAGAAAGTATATAAGCAAACTTAGAAACTTTGTCAGTCCAGTGAGTGAAAAACGGCATTGCAGTGTATTATCATTCTCTCTAACATACCATAAGAATTTCCCGCTCTCTTGAATTCTTTCTTAGCCTAAAAACATGCTTAGTCTTTCCTTACTCTAAACGAAGGAAAATATTTCCCTAACTTGATTATCTCTCCACCTTGTTATCACTCTCTTTCTCATTTTCCTTCACTTCTTTGCAACCAGTGATTCTTGAGACCATTGTAACCTGACTTGTATTTTATCACCCTACTGTTAATGCTCTTATAAAGGTTACCAATAACTTCCTAATTTCCAAATCTATGGAGGATTTTCTGTCCTTATCTCACTTGATTTTTCTGGAATATTTGAAACTTACCATCATGCTCTCCCTTCTAAAAATTTCTTACCATTGACTTTTGGGGAAAACCTCTTCTGATTATTCTATAATCTCTCTGGTTAACGCTTTGGTTGCTCTGTGTCAATCTCTTTGGTAGGCTTTTATTTAAAACCCATTCTTTTGTTCTTTGTTCTCTTTTTATTTTAGAATTCTTCCTGCTCTCTCTCCCTTACACTCATGGCTTCCAGTGAGCTAATGTGATAACATCAGTGGCCCCAAATCTTCACCTCCAGCTTACCTTTACATCTGCTTTCACCTTACTCTGGGTATTTGTGTAATAGAGAAGGGCACAGGTGTAAAATATTAAGTTAAAATCTTCAATTATGGACTTATGGAAAATGGGTTGTATAAATTATTAATAATAAGTAACACTTATGGAGTGGCTTGGTATGTGGCAAGGACTAAAGTATGAGTTGTAGACATTTTGTTATTACACTATGAAATAAGTTCCATAGCAGAGCCTCCTTTAAGCCTTCAATTGTTGAGAAATGAATGAGGAAACAATGATTGAATGAATATTTAGTATTCTAGGAAATGATCATCTAATCTCTTCCAGAAAACTGAAAACATGATCTTCTGGAAATATTGGAAAGGTATACTGAAAAGATCTCTTGTAGGATTTATTGAACTGGTTGGCTTGGAGAGCCACCTGGTGGTAAGAGAATATGTGAAGAAAGGTGGAGCTTGCCCTGAGCCTAAAATCGCATCCCCTGGGAGGTATACTGCTTTACCTAGAATGATTAAGGCCAGAACTGTTAGGATATGACTATATCTCATACAGGATTCTGCTCTTACAACTTTGCTGTACCAGCTTATCTGATTTTCCTTACACGTTTTCAGAAAAACATAATTATTTTCCTGTGGGTTTATTTAATTTACCAACCTGGCAGTAGATACTCAGAATTGGGAGAAGAGATGCATGAGAGTGACGTATGTAAAAACAAAACAAACCAAAATGACGGTTGAGCTTATCCCATCAGAGGGTTAGAGATGGGGACAATAATGGCACAAGTTGCTGCTAAGAGCCTCCTTCCCTTCCTTGTCTCCCATCTTTCTACTGTCTGATGTGGTTTCAGAGTGAATTATTGCCTAAAAACATTCAGCTTCTTGGTGTATGCCAGAGATAGGTTCAGAATTGTCCATAAAAAAAAGTGAGTCAGGAGACCCCAGAGGATTTCTTTTAAGATGTAAGAATGAAAGGCCAATAAACAAACAAACAAGCTTTTACTACATGATGCTAAGATAATAAAAAATCCCCAAATCTCAGTGGTTCTCAATAGTATACATTTCTCATTCATGTGACATGTGGATGGTGGCTGTAGTTCTATTCTGTTCCAGAATGGAATGCTTCTCAACCCACAACTCAGGCTGAAGGGAAAGTTCAAATATGAGACAGGTTATTCCTGTGGCAGAGGGAAAAGACCAAGAGATCTCAAAGACACTCTCACTGGCTCTTAAAGCTCCTTCTCAGAGCCAGCGTTGGTCTCTTTCCCTCATATTTCGTTGGATAAAACATGTCACATGGCCAAGCCTGATACTGATGGAGATGTACATATACTCTCACTTAAGAAGTAGATATATACTAAGTGTAACATGATTTATTGTCCAAACCAGGACAATGTTGAGAGTGAAAATATTTTTCAATAATTAAGCCAGGACAATAGGCATAAATTGGGATTGTCCTGGCAAACTTGGATATATTGTCACCTTCTTATAATCCTCTTACAGGGGAAAAATGAGCAGATAATTGAGAATAATTGAGTCGATCACAAGCTTTGATTAAAAGACATGGCAAATACATATGGATACATACACTTGGGCCGAGGAAAGCAAGGGAAAGCAGGCAGGAAGAAAGACTAGATCAGGTGCATCAGGAAGCTAGATATTAGCCTGGGGCTGTGAGATCTTTCCTGAAATAGAGGTCAAGACAAAGGATGATGAACCCAGAGTAGTTCAATTTAACTGTCCTGCTTCTCAAAAGATCAGCAATGGTAAGAAAAGGAGAGTCTGGGTGCCATTTCTCTGGCCTCAGTGGTTGAGTCACCTGCCCTGGGGCTCAAGGCCTTGGTGGGAGAGGACAAGAGGGCATAGAGGATCCAGGTTTGTTAGTTCTGCGATTGCAAGTGTTTAATATGTAAAACAAAATGTTTATTCAATTACATCCCCAAGCGAGATAAATTGGAATCATTTACAATGAGAGAGATTGAAGAATTAAGATAAATATAGAAAAAAACCACAAATCTTATGGGTCTAGGCTATTTTTTAAAAAATTAGGGATTCAAAATATAACAGAGATTAATTACCTGGATGATATGCAGATTGATATGGAGTGGAATAGTGATAACAGCATGCGAGGGAAGATCAATTAGCCAACCAATGAATTAGAAGTTAACATATTTCTATTGCTAAAATTTGATTCTAATCAAATTAATGTTTCTTAGCTCAGAAATAGTTTTAAAGCATGAACATAAAAGCAATCCTGAGCCATTTAAAAGCAAGTACTTTTTTGTGACAAAAAATATTTTTGAGTGAGAAGATTAAAATCAAACTTTTTCTTTTAGGATGTAGTACAAAAATATGTGGTTTAAAGAAGAGATACGTAGTTAATAAATGAAATTCTCTAGACAACAATTCACAGTGTTGAAGAGAGAATATGTATTTCAGATATTCTCTAGACATTAGTGGTTGTCACTGAACAAAGCGACACACTTTGTTGTCACACTTTGATCTTAATACTACTGTATCATTTTTTTGACCCCATTCAAAGAGCAAACCTAAATAGCTGGTGGCCTTGGGAAAGCATCACCCCCTGTTTCAATTGTTCCTTTACTAACTGCAGTATTTAATTACATTAGTTTTCTTTTTTTTTAATAAATTTATTTATTTTATTTTTGGCTGCGTTGGGTCTTCATTGCTGAGTGTGGGCTTTCTCTAGTGGTGGCGAAAGGGGGCTACTCTTCATTGCGGAACACGGACTCGAGACACGCGGGCTTCAGTAGTTGTGGCGGGCAGACTTCAGTAGCTGTGGCACGCGGGCTTAGTTGCTCCGTGGCATGTGGGATCTTCCCGGACCAGGGCTCGAACCATGTGCCCTGCGTTGGCAGGAGGATTCTTAACCACTGCGCCACCAGGGAAGCCCTAATTACATTAGTTTTCTATTCTTAAATGTGTCCCAAGAACATGCGATTTAATTTTTTTGTCATTTCTTTATGCACTTCAAAGAAAGCACTATATTGCCTTAAATATGTACATATTTATTCAGAAACTATATTTAAAAACAGTGTTCTTAGTGATTCCTATTAATGAAATAGTGGAAATTTCCTGAGGTAAAAAATACTTATTTGGAAATTGTTGGTGTAAAAAGTTTGCTGTTTTAACCACAAGGTGGCAGAATAAGCTAGGTGCTCCATGTGTCTTTTCAAATTGCTCAAAGTATCTTCAGACACATAGTTCTATCAGATTCAGATGAAAGATGCTGAAATAAGTGTACGATGTGCCTTCATTGACCTGGATATGTGTGTAAGACAAGTGACTATATAAGTAACAGCTTTTGAAAGAAGTTAAAACAACTGAATGTTCTTTCATATTGTCAAGACAAATCACATTCAAAAGGTATTTTAAAGTTGGTTTCTAGTAAACATTCGAGTTGCTTCCAAATAGACACTTTCTCATAGCAGACTTTTTAACACTGTGACCATATTTGGCCTCCTGCACTGTGAATCCAGGGACTTGTTCTCTCCACAGTCTGTTCCTGAGATCACACAGAAGATGCCCAGGGAGGTGCAACCAAAAGATGTCTTGAACCTCTGTGCCAGTAGAGAGAGGCAGCTATCTTCCTCCCTCCCCCTACCCAACACTATTGTTTGTGGAAGCATAAAACACACACTTACCTTTGGAAACTAATCCAAAGGAAGTAACATAATTATCCTAAAATAATAAAAGAAACTATAATTTATCATAACCTCCAATATGGTCAAATATACAAAGTTAACAACACTACGGTCAAGATGTCATCTACTAGCATATTTAAGTGCATCTGAGGCAATGTTACTCTGAAGAAATCATAATTGAATAGTTGTCTTGGTATAATAAATGCTGAGTTCCGTATTTTAATAACTTGCTGGCAATTGTATTGCTAGAAGGAAATCCAACCTTCTTCAAATGGCATTCAAGACCCTTTGTTATCTGTTATTCTTAGGCAATCATTCTCTATATTTATCTAAGCAGACCATGGCCTTTTACACTACTGTCTTTGCCAAGACTCTTGCTTCTTGGAGTGTCCTTTCTTCCTCTGTTCCTGCAACAGGCAAGTTGCCATTTGTCCTTCAAGAAATGACTCAAGATATCATCTCTCTGAAATCTCTCCTGAACTGTGCTTTGAAAGTGGAAATAATATTTTCCTCTTTTGCAATCTTAGAATCATTGTATCAATCTTCATCACTTTGATCATTTAATTCTACTTGCTTTTGTACATTTATGCCTACCCAAGGAGAGGAACCTGATCTCATCAGTTTTGTATCTCATGCCTACTGGGGAGATGTAAAACAGAAGGGGCACTCAATAAGCCCTTTGGTGAAGGAATGAAGGAGCCAATAACACCTATAAATTCATGCAGCAAGTAGCTCAATGTAAATCTACATTATCATTTCTATTTGAAGATGACATTTATACTCAAAGAAGACTATGCTTTTAGAGTTTATCTTTAGTTGATTTATTTTTATATTAAATTCAGAAAAAACCTTCAAATTGTGTTTAAATTGTAGAGCACAAATTTTTGTGCCATTATCCTTCAACTCCTCACATCCTCTGAAGTCATACATATAAAAAAATTCAGCATATTAAAATTGGAATTTGAATAACATATCCTGTGGAGATTATTGCTCCTAAGTACAAAACTTTAGTATTTTCTTAACATTTCGAGTAAACAAACACCTATTAAATCCATAAAACGATAAAGGTGATGTGCCAGGTATACCTTACATCAAATAAATAACATTTTATACTTATTCTGTGGACAGTAGACCTGACCGAAATGGTTTTAAAAGAAAATTATCTGATATTTATGTCCTTAAAACAAGCTCAGCTTGACCATAATGGGGGGGGGGGGTTCATAAAAAGTAGTTAAGCACAACATTTATCCATATAAACTGGATAACATTAATAGACTTAATCCTTTAGTCAAAAAAAAAAAAAAAAAGTCTCAATGACATTCGTTTTAAGATAACTGAAAACACAGACCTTGCATTTTTCATGCAAAAGTGTCCAGGAGAAGAGACTCCACCAAGAGAATGTTAGAACACTGACTCTACAATCAGAAAAGCAGTCAGGATTACTTCAGAACTGTGGGTACACTCTGCTGTCCAGGAAAACTATGCCTCTCATAAACTTATTTCAGTATCTGGGGATATGTGGTTTGATATTTAGATTTCTGGAGGGGATTTAACATTTTGACAAGGTAATCTACACCATCGATGGCATCAGTTACCCGCCTGAAAAGACTTTTTCATGACAAGAAGGAAGAGATACCTAAAGTCACCAAACAGAAAAGGAGTTTGGGATCAGCATTAGAACGTTGGTCAGGGTAGGATTGAATACTCCCACTCACTTTCCTCCATTTGATGTGCATGCGTGTATGTGTGAGTGTGTGAGTACCAGCATTATTTAAACCTTTTTAATATGATAAATGAATATGTAAGATTTAAATGTTAATTATATATTTCTTAAATAGAATTTTAAAATTCCATTTAGAAAGCATATTTTAGGCATAAAATTTAACACTCTACATATATACACATCTAAAGAGTCAAAAATTAGCTCTGTAATTTTTACTAAGCGATTGAGTGTATATAGAAAAAAGTAAAGAGTTGATAGCTTCCACTTGAATCAGATGAACTACTATCATAAAAATGAAAAATATGAATAGTTGTGAACGGGTATGGCTACACTTTGTTGAAGATGAATTATTTTCTATGTTACAATTGATAAATACTGTTCAAGTAACAATTCTAAGGGATTTCCAGGTTTTATTTTTTTTTAAGCTAAGAACAGCATATGTCTTAATAACTTCAAAATTATTTAAAAACTGGGAACAAAGCAAAGAAGAAACTGGATTCATCTTAAGTTAACCATATTTTGTTAAATTGATCTATGTATATTGATCTATGTATATGTATCTCTCAAACCAGACTTTAATGGTCTTCAAAAATGGGGAACATATCTTATGCATTTTGTATTGTAATGGTTGGACATAAAGGTGTATAACATATTTTTAACTGAATTAAAACAAAACCTGTACCTCCAGTAACACCAAGTACTAACTTCTGTTATTCCTCTGGTCATATATGACATTCTACAGATTTCAGACTAGTAGCTATTAAATCTATTTGGACATCTGTCATAAAAATTCTCAAGCATTGAACAGAAAAATATCCCTTTTCTAACTTATATTCTTCATTTGTTGCCAATGCAATCCCAATTTCTTTAATGAAAAAGATTCATATTATTTATCATATATTTATCGTATTTGTCAATATAATAAAAATTGGAGAAAGCAATATTTTTTTAACGTTTTTATTGGAGTATAATTGCTTTACAATGGTGGGTTAGTTTCTGCTTTACAACAAAGTGAATCAGTTATACATATACATATATATCCTCATATCTCTTCCCTCTTGCGTCTCCCTCCCTTCTACCTTACCTATCCCACCCTTCTAGCTGTTCACAAAGCACTGAGTTGATTACCCTGTGCTATGCGGCTGCTTCCCACTAGCTATCTATCTTACATTTGGTCGTGTATATATGTCCATATATACACTACCACTCTCTCACTTTATCCCAGCTTACCCTTTCACCTCTCCGTGACCTCAAGTCCATTCTCTAGTAGGTCTGCATCTTTATTCCCGTCTTGCCCCTAGGTACTTCATGACCATTTTTTTGTTTGTTTGTTTTTAGATTCCATATATATGTGTTAGCATACTGTATTTGTTTTTCTCTTTCTGACTTACTTCACTCTGTATGACAGACACTAGGTCCATCCACCTCACTACAAATAACTCAATTTCGTTTCTTTTTATGGCTAATATTCCATTGTATATATGTTCCACATCTTCTTTATCCATTCATCTATCGATGGACACTTAGGTTGCTTCCATGTCCTGGCTATTGTAAATAGAGCTGAAATGAACATTGTAGTACATGACTCTTTTTGAATTATGGTTTTCTCAGGGTGTACGCCCAATAGCGGGATTGCTGGGTCGTATGGTAGTTCTATTTTTAGTTTTTTAAGGAACCTCCATACTGTTCTCCATAGTGGCTGTATCAATTTACATTCCCACCAACAGTGCAAGAGGGTTCCCTTTTCTCCACACCCTCTCCAGCATTTATTGTTTGTAGACTTTTTGATGATGGCCATTCTGACTGGTGTGAGATGATATCTCACTGTAGTTTTGATTTGCATTTCTCTAATGATTAATGATGTTGAGCATTCTTTCATGTGTTTGTTGGCAATCTGTATATCTTCTTTGGAGAAATGTCTATTTAGGTATTTGGCCTATTTTTGGATTGGGTTGTTTGTTTTTAGATATTGAGCTGCATGAGCTGCTGGTAAATTTTGGAGATTAATCCTTTGTCAGTTGCTTCATTTGCAAATATTTTCTCCCATTCTGAGGGTTGTCTTTTCATCCTGTTTATGGTTTCCCTTGCTGTGCAAAAGCTTTTAAGTTTCATTAGGTCCCATTTGTTTATTTTTGTTTTAATTTCCATTTCTCTAGGAGGTGGGTCAAAAAGAATCTTGCTGTGATTTATGTCATAGAGTGTTCTGCCTATGTTTTCCTCTAAGAGTTTGATAGTGTCTGACCTTACATTTAGGTCTTTAATCCATTTTGAGTTTATTTTTGTGTATGGTCTTAGGGAGTGTTCTAACTTCATTCTTTTACATGTAGCTGTCCAGTTTTCCCAGCACCACTTATTGAAGAGGCTGTCTTTTCTCCACTGTATATTCTTGCCTCCTTTATCAAAGATAAGGTGACCATATGTACGTGGGTTTATCTCTGGACTTTCTATCCTGTTCCATTGATCTATATTTCTGTTTTTGTGCCAGTACCGTACTGTCTTGATTACTGTAGCTTTGTAGTATAGTCTGAAGTCAGGGAGCCTGATTCCTCCAGCTCCGTTTTTCTTTCTCAAGATTGCTTTGGCTATTCGAGGTCTTTTGTGTTTCCATACAAATTGTGAAATTTTTTGTTCTAGTTCTGTGAAAAATGCCAGTGGTAGTTTGATAGGGACTGCATTGAATCTGTAGATTGCTTTGGGTAGTTTAGTCATTTTCACAATGTTGATTCTTCCAATCCAAGAACATGGTATATCTCTCCATCTGTTTGTATCATCTTTAATTCCTTTCATCAGTGTCTTATAATTTTCTGCATACAGGTCTTTTGTCTCCTTAGGTAGGTTTATTCCTAGGTATTTTACTCTTTTTGTTGCAATGGTAAATGGGAGTGTTTTCTTCATTTCACTTTCAGATTTTTCATCATTAGTGTATAGGAATGCAAGAGATTTCTGTGCACTAATTTTGTATCCTGCTACTTTACCAAATTCACTGATTGGCTCTAGTAGTTTTCTGGTAGCATCTTTAGGATTCTCTATGTATAGTATCATGTCATCTGCAAACAGTGACAGCTTTACTTCTTTCCGATTTGGATTCCTTTTATTTCTTTTTCTTCTCTGATTGCTGTGGCTAAAACTTCCAAAATTATGTTGAATAATAGTGGTGAGAGTGGGCAACCTTGTCTTGTTCCTGATCTTATGGGAAATGGTTTCAGTTTTTCACCACTGAGGATGATGTTGGCTGTGGGTTTGTCATATATGGGTTTTATTATGTTGAGGTAAGTTCCTGCTATGCCTACTTTCTGGAGGGTTTTTATCATAAATGGGTGTTGAATTATGTCGAAAGCTTTCTCGGCATCTATTGAGATGATCATATGGTTTTTCTCCTTCAATTTGTTAATATGGTGTATCACATTGATTGATTTGTGTATATTGAAGAATCCTTGCATTCCTGGGATAAACCGCACTTGATCATGGTGTAGGATCCATTTTTTTTTAAGCTATTTTAAAATTTTATTTATTTATTTATTTATTTATCACTGTGTTGGGTCTTCGTTTCTGTGCGAGGGTTTTCTCTAGTTGCGGCAAGCGGGGTCCACTCTTCATCGCGGTGCGCGGACCTCTCACTATCGTGGCCTCTTTTGTTGCGGAGCACAGGCTCCAGACGCGCAGGCTCAGTAATTGTGGCTCACGGGCCTAGTTGCTCCATGGCATGTGGAATCTTCCCAGACCAGGGCTTGAACCCGTGTCCCCTGCATTGGCAGGCAGATTCTCAACCACTGCGCCACCAAGGAAACCCCTGTATGATCCTTTTAATGTGCTGTTGGGTTCTTTTTGCTAGTATTTTGTTGAGGATTTTTGCATCTATGTTCATCAGGGATATTGGCCTGTAGTTTTCTTTCTTTGTGATATCTTTGTCTGGTTTTGGTATCAGGGTGATGGTGGCCTTGTTGAATGAGTTTGGGAGTGTTCCTCCCTCTGCTATATTTTGGAAGAGTTTGAGAAGGATAGGTGTTAGCTCTTCTCTACATGTTCGATAGAATTCGCCTGTGGAGCCATCTGGTCCTGGGCTTTTGTTTGTTGGAACATTTTTAATCACAGTTTCAATTTCAGTGCTTGTGATTGGTCTGTTCATATTTTCTATTTCTTCCTGGTTCAGTCTCAGAAGGTTGTGCACAAATTCTTAGAAATTGAATTTGTCCATTTCTTCCAGGTTGTCCATTTTACTGGCATATACTTGCTTGTAGTAATCTCTCATGATCCTTTGTATTTCTGCAGTGTCAGTTGTTACTACTTCCTTGTCATTTCTAATTCTGTTGATTTGAGTCTTTTCCCTTTTTTTTCTTGATGAGTCTGGCTAATGGTTTATCAATTTTGCTTATCTTCTCCAAGAAACACCTTTTAGTTTTATTAATCTTTGCTATCATTTCCTTCATTTCTTTTTCATTTATTTCTGATATGATCTTTATGATTTCTTTCCTTTTGCTAACTTCGGGGTTTTTTTGTTCTTCTTTCTCTAATTGCTTTAGGTGTAAGGTTAGGTTGTTTATTTGAGATGTTTCTTGTTTCTTAAGGTAAGATTGTATTGCTATAATCTTCCCTCTTAGAACTGCTTTTGCTGTATCCCATAGGTTTTGGGTCTTTGTGTTTTCATTGTCATTTGTTTCTAGGTATTTTTTGATTTCCTCTTTGATTGCTTCAGTGACCTCTTGGTTATTAAGTAGTGTATTGTTTAGCTTCCATGTGTTCGTATTTTTTACAGATTTTTTCCTGTAATTGATATCTAGTCTCATAGCATTGTGGTCAGAAAATCTGCTTGATACAATTTCAATTTTCTTAAATTTACCAAGGCTTGACTTGTGACCCAAGATATGATCTATCCTGAAGAATGTTCCATGAGCACTTGAGAAGAAAGTGTATTCTGTTGTTCTTGGATGGAGTGTCCTATAAATATCAATTAAGTCCATCTTGTTTAATGTATCATTTAAAGCTTGTGTTTCCATATTTATTTTCATTTTCAATGATCTGTCCATTGGTAAAAGTGGGGTGTTAAAGTCCCCTACTATGATTGTGTTACTGTTGATTTCCCCTTTTATGGCTGTTAGCATTTGCCTTATGTATTGAGGTGCTCCTATGTTAGGTGCATAAATATTTACAACTGTTATATCTTCTTCTTGGATTGATCCCTTGATCATTTTGTAGTGTCCTTCTTTGTCTCTTTTAATAGTCTTTGTTTTAAAGTCTATTTTGTCTAATATGAGAATTGCTACTCCAGCTTTCTTTTGATTTCCATTTGCATGGAATATCTTTTTCCATCCCCTCACTTTCAGTCTGTATGTGTCCCTAGGTCTGAAGTGGGTCTCTTGTAGACAGCATATATTTGGGCCGTGCTTTTGTATCCATTCAGCCAGTCTATGTCTTTTGGTTGGAGCATTTAATCCATTTACATTTAAGGTAATTATCAATATGTATGTTCCTATTACCATTTTCTTAATTGTTTTGGGTTTGTTATTGTAGGTCTTTTCCTTCTCTTGTGTTTCCTGCCTAGAGAATTTCCTTTAGCATTTGTTGTAAAGCTGGTTTGGTGGTGCTGAATTCTCTTAGCTTTTGCTTTTCTGTAAAGGTTTTAATTTCTCCGTCAAATCTGAATGAGATCCTTGCTGGATAGAGTAATCTTGGTTGTAGGGAGAAAGCAATATTAAATGTAGAAGTGTTTTATTAAAGTGTCCACTAGAAGGAGATGGCATTGAAATTTTTAAGCTATAACACATAAGCTATAGTGAGTGATTCTTTTTTAAATAATTAAATAATTTAAAAACTTAATTGCAGTGATTATTATTGAAGTTACTGTGAAAGATAAGAAGAATTTCCAGTTCTACCATGACAATACAATAATTATACCCTTTGGTATGTATATTTTCTGACAATTTTGTACTTGTATAATTTTATTTTACATACATATCTTATCAATAATAACAACATTTATTTTTCATCATTTTTTTCCTAAGCATCAGAGACAATTTTTTACTTAAAAAAATAAGTTTTATGTGTTGAGTTTCTTTAGAATCCCATGTTCATTTCAAGGCTTTTACTCTCTGTTAATTTTCTCACTTAAAATGTGCCACTAATAACAAAGTGCCTCCAGATTTTTTGCATTAGTCCCAATGAAATCTCAGAGATAACTTAGAAGAGTATGTTTATTAAAATTCCCTTCCCCGAGATAATTTCAAATGACAGAAACCTTAAGAGGGCAGCTGTTGTATCTTCTAATTGGAAAAACGTACGTAAATGCAAAATGTTTTAAAGTATCTTGAATCTTATCGTTTACTTAAAATTTAAAAATCATGTAATGTTTAAAATTAATGTTAGTTTACATATATTGCAGAAAGAACTGAACAAAAAGGGGAAAATATACCCTTTAAGAGTTTCTATGCTCTTGGGCAATAAAGGCACAGAGAAAAGTTATACGTGGGTTAAAAACCTGGCTCTGTACTAGCTTTGTGACCATTTTGCAAGTGCTTATATGTGGTAATTGAGATGAACTATGTCATGAATTAGGTGTAATAACACCTTGTAGAGAGGATTGTTAAATTCAAGAAAACCATAAGTAAAGTTAATAACACAGTGCTTACCAAGTAGCAGGTATTTTAAAAAGTGGCAACAAGTATCATATGCTCTCTGTTACCTGAATATATATGCCATTTGATTTCAATGATTCTGTTAAGAAACAAAAGTTCAGAGATGATGGTTTACTTGCATTTAATAACAAATGAACACAAACTTTGTATCTCGGAGTTTGTGATTTAAAACCCATACCACGAATGCCTTTACAATTCATGAGAACGCTATTTTTGTCTAACTATTCACTGATCTAGTGACTTAGGTAGATTTTCTACTTTTAAGGGCTTTAATTTGTAAAATAAGGAGATTCAATTCAGTAACCTCTTGCAATTATGATTCTAAAGAATTAAGATAAATCTAGAAGATAAAAACAAACCCAGTTTTTAAAAATGTGTGAACCAACACTACGGATTTTTCCCCATGTTGCATTCTAACAGGTTGTCTAAATATGACAAAAATTTTACCTAGTCTAAGTATGAACTGGGGTTTACCACTCTTCCTATGCATTGAAATCAATTTTCTTCTGAATCCACAGGACGTTTCCATGCATAACTTACATGAAACCTAAGGGTAATTATTTGAAGAAATCAGTCTTATAGTTGCCTGGGAATATATTCCAAAACCAAATTGAATAGATACTGCATTATTTAATTTTTCTCAAATAAATCCATTCAACAAGAATCACATTTTTCCCATACAGATAAACTGAGGACTATAGCTTAATGTTCATTTCATCATTTGATTTTTTGTAACGTTAGACTAAACTTTCAAAAAATTTTAGAAAGTCTTTACCGATAATTAAAAAGAACACTTTGCTTAAAGTACTATAAGACATGTTATTATAATCTGATTCAGGTGTGGCAGATATTTACACTCATGTGTGAGTAAAATAACGGGGCACCACTCCACATTTATATTAAAACAAATGAATGAATAGCAACAGATTAATTATGCTAAATCATAAAGTTCTTTTGTATCCCATTTTAGTAATCAGAGATCTTACTGACCTTATATCTGTTTTTTTGTTTGTTTGTTTGTTTGTTTTACTTTTTGCTTTGCTTGCCTTCATTGTTTCACTTTATGGAAAATGCTTTCTGGGTTATCATACGAACTTTAGTTTTCATAACATTGCCGTGAGATTTGGATTAAATAAATTCACATGAAAATGTATTAATCCCTGTTTCTGGCAATATAAAAGACCACTGTACTTGCTTCGTCTACATTTTTCACTGTTTGGAATACCTTTGGTAGACAGCAAAATAAATATGCATATACAAATAGGTGTGATTTTATCAAAACATTGCACATTCAAATATTGAAACCGCTTTGGTTATTACAACAAAGCAGCTAAAGCCTTCAGTCTCAGCACTGAGAATCTTTCATGTTTTTAATGGGAATTTGAGACCCAAAGCTTAGTATTTACTATCTCTATCAGTATTTGAATCATTGCAACAGTTATTGTCTGTTGAAATAAACGAGGTTCCTGCTCCTAGATAGCTTCCTAGGCCAAATGACAAGGCTCAGAATGATGCTCATTTATAAGCATGTAATTTAAAAATCGGTTAAAAGAAAAGAGCCTCATGTTTTTCCTGATAGAATTCAATGTCTTTTGGAAATATTGTCAGTGATACAGTTGAATGTCCCAACCATAGAAATGTGGAGAAATATCTTGATATTATAAAGGAGAAACAACTATCTTTCTGGAATATCCTATTTAAAAAAAAATTATGATAAGCCTTCTTTTTTTTTTTTAAATTAATTAATTTATTTATTTCTGGCTGTGTTGGGTCTTCGCTTCTGTGCGAGGGCCCTCTCCGGCCGTGGCGAGCGGGGGCCACTCTCTATCGCGGTCGCGGGCCTCCCACCGTCGCGGCCCCTCCCGCTGCGGAGCACAGGCTCCAGACGCGCAGGCTCAGCAGCTGTGGCTCACGGGCCCAGGTGCTCCGCGGCACGCAGGATCCTCCCAGACCAGGGCTCGAACCCGTGTCCCCTGCACTGGCAGGCAGACTCCCAACCACTGCACCACCAGGGAAGCCCCTATGATAAGCCTTCTTTACATATTATGTATTTAAGACACATAATACCTCCATTATGCATGATTAAATGCATAAAATTATTTCTGCAACACATACTTGAGCTCAATAACAGTAATGCCATTTCATAACACCTTTTGTTGGTTTTTAGACAATGCCTTGTAGAACTTAACCGACGGTTTAATATTCTGTGGTCTCTATTTATATGTCATATATAGCAACAAGTAGGCTTTTTACTTTTAATAATGTCTTACCTAAAGATATTTTGAGAAAGGTCACTTCTTATTAGGGATATTATTTAACAAGAAAGAATTCAAAGTTTGGGTAGGATTTAAGGAAAACTGAGCATTGGATCAAAATGAGTTAACTAAAAAACCATGAAAATTTCTATAGAAATCAAGTCATAGTAGTAAAAATGTATTATTGATTGTAATATAATAAGTTAATGTATTAAAATCTTCTAATAATAAATTTTAATTAATAGATTCATGATGTACCTCTTTATTTGCATTTATAGAGAAAATGTAATTGTTTGTCATTGTAAGGTAAAATAGTTTAGGACATGGGGTGGATACTTGGAGAATCCTCCCTTCCTTACCAACCTAACCAAGGAAATATCTTTGTTCATGTAAAGGTAAAACTCTCACGTTATACTTTGCTTTAACATAATAGTATAAAATAACATAACACATAATAAAATTGCTATAAAATAACAAAATTTTTCATTCATAATCTCAAACTTTCTCTAATCTAAAACAGAACTATTTTAATATTACATTTTATTATTGTCAAAACACTCACAGCACTGATATTTTTTCTGGTCAATTTTGCCTCCTAGGCACCTTTTAAATTCATCCACTCTTAGTAAACTCTCCCACGACTACTCTGGTCAAAGCTGGGTCATGTCTATAGTAGTTTCCTTGATGACTTGGCCTCCACTCTAGCCCCTTACTGAGCAGTCAGAATGATCTTTTTGAATTGCAAATGTTTAACTCACCCACAACTCACACCCTCCAACCACACAAACACAAACATCCTTCCATGGATTTTCATTTTTCTTGGAATAAAGATAGAAGACCTCTACATAGCTTACCTGATCTTGCATGATATGTCCTCAATTACTCTCTACCCTCATTTTGCAGAACACAGCCCTTCTTTCTGCTCAGCCACACCAGCTAAATTTCACTTCCTCAAATGCATCATTCTTCCTCCTCCCAAATGTTTTTTTTTTTTTTTCTTTTTTAAAATTTTTAAATTTTTGGCTACATTGGGTCTTCATTGCTGTGCAGGCTTTCTCTGGTTGTGTGAGCGGCAGCTACTCTTTGTAGCAGTGCGCAGGCTTACCATTGTGGTGGCTTCTCTTGTTGCAGAGCACAGGCTCTAGGCAAGCAGGCTTCAGTAGTTGTAGCATGTGGGCTCAGTTGTTGAGCTGGCTTCAGTAGTTGCAGCATGCGGGCCCTAGAGCACGTGGGCTTCAGTAGTTGCACCACACGGGCTCAGCAGTTGTGGCTCGCGGGCTCTAGAGAGCAAGCTCAGTAGTTGTGGCGCAACAGCTTAGCTGCTCCACGGCATGTGGGATCTTCCCAGACCAGGGATCAAACCCGTGTCCACTGCATTGGCAGGCAGATTCTTAACCACTGTGCCACCAGGGAAGTCCCGCCAAATGTTATTTGTGTATATTGCTGCCTTTACCTGGAAACTCTTCCTTGAGCAGTCACCCAAACTTTTTTATTATTCATCAGATCAGAATTCATATCTCTAGGAAATCCTTCCTTGATGGCTCCATTGTGGTTGGTGTCTTTTGTTTTCTACTTGCATGTCAGCAGACATGCTCTGCAGTGAACTGAATGTTTGTGTTCCTCCAAAATTCATATGTTGAAATCCTAATCCATAATGTGATGGTGTTAGGAGATGGGACTCTTGGGAGGTTGATTAGGTCATAAGGGTGAAGTCCTCATGAATGGGATTAATTCCCTTATAAAAGAGACCCTACAGAGCTCTTTAGCTCTTCTTTTCATATGTAAGGATACAGTTAGAAGGTGATCATCTATGAACCAGAAAGTGGGTCCATACCAGACATCAAATGTGCTGGCAAATTGATCTTGGACTTCTTAGCCTTTAGAACTGTAAGAAAGATACATTTGTTGTTTAAGCTACCTAGTCCATGGAATTTTTGCTCCACAACAGGCCAAGTGGACTAAGCCCCTGTTCTTCATAGTACTTATACCTCCAGTTGACATCAATTTGTATGATCTATTGATTAATTTTTCCATAAGTCCTAATCTTTTTAAGAATAGGAACCAGTAGTAGTCATGGTAGGTGCTCAGTAAATATACTGAATGAAATTAATGAAATATTATCTAGCAGCTATGTAAATGCTTGACATAAAACTTTAACAAATTGAAATAATGTAAGCTTTTATCTATGTCTTAATATTTAGATGTACACACACGACATGAATATAAAGGTACGAAACTTGAAACTCTAGTAAATATCACAAATTGATCCTTGACCTCTGTTTTGTGTTTTCTACAGGAATTTATAATCCCAGTGCCTAGCTCAGTAGATTGGAAGAATTAGACCCTCCTTTATTCAATATGTAAACACTTTATAATAAATATGGTATTTGCCTTAAGAATGGCATATTGAACTAGGAAAATCAAACTCCAAGCATGAAACATTAACCATGCTATGGGTTTGAAAGCATAAATCAAAAGTTATCACTAGGGAAAGATCAGAATTATCATCAGATAAGTTGCATAGACAATAGACACAGGAGAACTGAGAGGAAATAAAGAGTTTTAGAACTTGAGAAGGTGGTATGCTGGATAGAGACCTCGAGATCTGTTCTGAAATACCAAGACGTTTGACTGGCATTGGATTTTTAGTTAAGGTGGATGGTGTATGAATAGAGGGTTTGACTAGAGCTAAGGTAAGGAGATGCTGGTTGACTCTGGAAGGGAATTTGAGTGATATAATTTGACTTTGCCCTGAAGGCGATGAGAGTTTTTCAGGGGTTTTTGGTTTGGATAGTACAAATTAGATGAGAGAGAGAGACTGACAGACTACTTCAATAATTCAGTATGAAGTGAAGGTCGTTACAGTATAGCAGGACGAACGAAGGAGAGGGGATAACTGGAACATACTAGAACCAACAGGAAAAGGAGAATGACATCCACTGAACCCTTAAAACACAAGTTGGCTCCAAAGCTTTATGCTTACTATATTTTCCCAAATAAAGGTTAAAGAAAGATAAATTCCATTATAGATTTATTATAAAATGACCAGGCATACAAGTAGAACCATTTAGCAAGTAACTGAAAAAATGAATCCAAAAATTGGTAAATAGGTCAGGAGTGACTATTATTAAACTCAATATGAATCCAGAATTTCTCAAACTTTAGAACTGTTAAAGAGAGAAGACCATCAGGCGGTGCATATTTAAACCACTGATATTTACTTATATACTGCACAAACATATCCAAATACAAATGCACATCTCTGATCTTCTCTGCATCCTGAACTACCATCAAAAAAACTTAGAATTTTAAGAGTCTACAGGTTCAGAGAAAGAGGAAACAAGGAAGCAAAAATCAGGAACTGTTCAGAAAAGGGCTTGCTCTCAAACTCAGCCTCAAAATGATTATCTTCATCCCAGAAGCCATTTCACGCCATTATCTTACATTGTTAGAAATTCTATCATTAGTGGTTTCTCTTAGATTAATCCTTTTACACTGAATTAGGTTTAGGAGATTATCACTCAGTCATCATCTGTAATAGTTAAATTAATCGGACTGCTTTTTAAAAAATATGTTTTAATTATTTTGAAGGATTAGTCTCCTTTAAATATAAGGGGGGAGATTTTCTTCCACTATAGAATATTTCCCAGTGCTGGGTAGGCCTGGGCTATGGAAGGGGCACACGAAGTCGATGCTGTGATATCTGGGTCGGGGGCGGGAAGCAGTGCACAAAAGAAAAGGGAAAGGAATAAAATACAATTCCTTTGACTTTACAATTCCAATCTTTAGGGACTAGATTGATTATTTATCTTTGTGAATACTTAAAACATTTTCTATGTCATCCATTTGATCACTAATTATGTAGTACCTAGTAGTTTCTTTTCACTTGCTTTATAAAACTATTTTAAAACCTTTATCTTAATATTATTTCACTTTTCACATAATTTCTAATTCAATATGATGACTTAATGGGATAAGAGTAATTAAATTTTCTTACTTTAAAATTTTTTCTTTTGCAGTAAGTCAACAGTTGAAATATCAAATTACCAGTAAATATTTAACTACTTATGGGGTGATATTCTTGCTACTCTTTTTGTATTAGACATCTATAGGTAACTGGAAACATACACTTTTGTGGCATCTGGAAAGTAAGGATAAAGGCTTCAGAGAATCAGAGAGAGAAGATGACTGTCTAGGAATCAGGAAATGGGCTCTCGCCAGACACCAAATCAGCTAGAGTCTTGATCTAGGACTTCCCAGCCTCAAGAATTTTGAGAAGTAAATTTCAGTTGTTTATAAGACACCCAGTCTATGGTATTCTGTTATAGATGCTCAAACGGTCTAAAACAGAGGGTGTTTTTTTCATATGTTTTGTCTGTATACTTATGCATTTATGATATACATACAAATACTTTATAATATAATGAGATTAAATAATACCTATCAGTCCTTAGTTCTATGCCTTGCTTTTTCTATTAACAACATGTCCTGGAGACCTGTCCATCAATAAACACACACACACACACACACACACACTTTTTAAACTGCTACATAATATTTCAAAATAACTTTGTATAAATGTATATATGCAACAAAATATTTTTTTGTATAGGTGAGAGTTCTTTTTCAATCAGGATTGTTCTCAAATGTTCTTCACATTTTCACATTTCAGATATATATCACAGAGAGCTTTCCAAATTGATATGCCTGTATATACTAATACAAATACACACCCATGCATGCATCCGCACACGTATATCCACAAACACACCCAAATAGATATACATGTATATGGTAAGCTAGTCTGTTCCAAGTCCTGTTTGTCTATGGGTCTAGTCTGGTGTCAGTACCATGCACTGTAGCTTTGTGAAATGTTTCTGAGGGAGTAAGTTCCATGAACACTACCACCAAAAACATGAATAAAAGTCAGATATTACACACATTATATAATTTTTGGTAACATTCTTACATCCGTGTTTGATAGCCTTTGGACTTTTGATACTTAAAAGTTTCATGTCTGAAAGAGTTAATACAGATTTAATGTATCTGTTCCAGTCATAAGGAGTAGCGCAAAACCCAAGAGTGTCTGGTTCATTTTCCCCTACTTTGAAGATGTTAAAGTTTAAGGCAACGAAAATATACTTCACTATCGCATTACCAGGAGATTTTAAAGGAATAATATTTCATTTGATAATGCTAAAAATACCCCAAATTTTGTCTATATGAAAAAAAGGAGGGCATATTATAATCGACACTACCACAAAAACGTATGACCCCAAATCATGTTGTGTCAGCTGTGCTCAACTTAGGCAGTTACCTTCTCGCTTCTAAAATATTCACTGTTGGTCAATTGCAGCCCAAAATGTACATTATTGACCTTGGCACATCAATGACAGTAAGACAATACATTGCATTTGCAAATCCTTATCTGACAGTTTTCCAGGATCTCCCCTTTCAAACTGCTAACATTCCAAACGATTTCATCCCTCTTCCCCGCCACTTCGTGAAAGTGTTTCATTGTTTTAGAAACTGTTGTCCCCATGCTTTAAAAAAGTCTTTATCTCTTAAATGCTTAAAACTTATTAATAATGTTTCATCTTAGAGTTGTATGTAAATGCCATGTTAGGTTTTATTTTTTGTAATCTCTTTAATCAGAAACAAGGGAATTAGCCAGCTGTTTGGAACTCATGTTAAGATGTAATTAAACATCTGATTGAATGTCTGTGCATATTATATAGGAGAGGCTAGTGTTTGTACACAAGACAGACCATGCTCATTAGAATGAAAAAAGGCCCTACCAGATGACAATGGTGGAGTGTTGGTGAGGGTTTTCCGCTAATATTTTGTCTGTGATAGTATTAGTCAAAAAAAAAAAAAAAAAAAATCCCATAGTTTGGCAGAGAGTAGCATACTATGTAAATCATGGCAATCAAATTCTTTATCAGCTGAAACATATCTTTAAGCTGACTACCTATGTATTTTCTATTATGCAATCTTTTCAAAGAAAGAGTGCACATTTTGCAAGTTTTACAACATAGAATTATCAGATATTTTGCTATGGAAACACTCCACAACACCTCTTTCATTTGAGAATAAATAGAAAAATGCAAAAATTTTTTGTAAGCACTTTTAAGTTAACATTTATATTAGTTGTTTTAGGGAAGATATATGGTATGTTATCTTTTTAAGACTTATGATGAATACGCTGTGTCCAGAATAATTATCGAATAATTTAATATATTTTTAGGTCTTTTGCTAAAGAACCATGCTGCAATATTCTCTGCATTTTAAAGTATATGTTTTGATAGATGAATACGAAAAAATGAAAATAAAATATGAGTATTAATACTAAGTCTTTGCTTAATTGATATCATGCTTGGACAAGCAAGGGCTGTTTACTTAAATCATTTGAGGCTTGGAAAAAAAGAAAAATGTTACATCTTTGAGCTTTATGTTAAGATTTGCATAGTACATCAGACTATTAATCTTTTTAGTCCAATGTCACATACAATTTTTCATGCTAAAGAAGAAGAGAAAATCCTACATAACACATATGCCAAATCGTGCAGTGAAATTTTATTTCCTGGACCTCTTCAGAGTAAAAAGTGTCTATTCATCATTATGTTTGATTTTATGATGTGGGCTATTGCCCAGAGGAATTCTGCAAAGATCTGAAGATTAATGTTACATGTGGCACCAACTTGGACTTAAATCTAGGCTTTGAAACGTGTAACAATTCTTTCACTAATATGATTATTTTTCATAATTCCTTGGAGGTTACTGTAATTCTAGTACATGGGCCAACATTGTTTGAGAAGTTGCAGTAATGACGTATTTCAGGGCACTGAAATTTGGCATATTTTACCGAAGATTTTCAAAGTCTACTCTTACAACGGCTGATAAAGTTATTATAACACAGCAGTTCAAAAAGTTATCTTACATTTGTATTGTAAAATATAATGGAAAGGAGAGTTTAACAGTACTCGGCAACATTTTCATAAAATATGATTTAGCTTATAAGCCCAGAATTTAGAGAGTTACATATTGACTATAAATTGTCCATTGATTATAAATTTAAAAAGTTGTCTAAATCATGCAATACAGGTTCAGTTGATGAAATAGACATTGATTAAAATTATTTTATTTTTACAGGTTGCATTTAAACCATCCTAAAGGTGAAGGTTTTCCAGGGTCTTTGGTATCCTCAAACCTCTCTGATTGAGTAATTGTATCCAATTTTTTACTTATCAGCTCAAGGCCCAATAAATAAATAGTATATGTTAGCATGACTTTTAGAATGTCTACTTCTTCTAGTTCTTCAACAATAAGATCAAATAAGTTTTTGTACCCAACTAGATTGTCTGGGTCCTGACCAGGTTGACGAGGGGGGGGGCTGAGGTTCAACAATGAGAAACTCATTCCTGATCGACTGCACTCTAGTGAATACTGTGGTTATGTTGCATTTTAGAGTCTGTCAATATTGATGAGCTGCACCTGATGCAGGTTATGGGGGCTCCAGCGCACATCCTACCTATGTAAGTCTGGGCTTGGGAGTGGGGGATAGATAAGCTTTTGGGAGGTCTGGTATGACCCTTCTTATTCAGGAATATCATCTGCAACAATGTGTTGATGTGACTATTCCTTGAGTGCACTTCTGTATCTTTTTTTATCTGTAAATGTCTAATGGGAGATATTCTTGTCTGATTTGTCTCTTATAGTCTGAGCCTACTACTTGACATGTGTCACTGTAGTAATTAAGCACCAGCGAAACACGGACAACACCCAAATCTAGTTCCCTGGTGCCCCTGAGTGCATGTGTGAGTGAGTGTGTAGTGTGTGTTTTATATTAAAATTTCAAAAAGTTTAGAGGGCTATGTAATAAGCCCTCATGCATCCATCCCCCAGTATCAACAATTATCAACTCATAATCCCACCTACCACTTCACCCCCACCAAGAGACATTCATGCTCCAAACATAACAATCCACTATCTGTTTGATAAACACATGCATTTCACCCATTTCTTACACTAATTTCTGTCTGAAGTGCTCTTACTATCTCAGTTCTTTATTTTCAGCTCAGCAGACTCCTTCACTGTCTAGTTTCA